>NW_010248105.1:0-144037 GCF_000690775.1 Eurypyga helias | reverse complement strand
GATTCTATGATTCTATGATAATTACACTGTATGTCTAGATTTGAGACGGCAGGATCTGAAATGAGAGAAGCCCATATAATGACAAGGATGATGACATGGCATAAAATCCTTTGCTGTTGGCATGAGGTATTTGCTGTTACAAAATGTACTGGGCAGCTAATTGCACAAAGCTGCCAGTGGGTTTGGATCTGCACTTTCTGGAGGAGTGCCTGTTCTGAGCCATATGAGGAAGAAACTAAGGCAAGATCCATGTTTTCATAGGAGAGGGTTGTCTGATGCAAGTAAATGCTGTGGGAGGACTTGTGCTGATCTGTAGAACTACCATGCACTGTGGTACCCCCAGAAACTTGATATGAATCAGAGGCGTGGTTTTGGGAGCAAAGAATTGGAAGAGTGATTGATTTGTCTGGAGAATTTATGTGAAATTTCTTCCCACTTACCAGTGATCATTCTTGGGAAAGATGGGGTGTGTTCAGAAGTTACCAAAATGTTTTGTCTCAAACAGACATGGGGTTATAGACATCTGAAATAAAAAAAGAAAATAAACACAAGTTAGGTGGCTGTGAACAGCTTATTGTACAGCTTTTTTCTTTTTGGATCATCTTCTGCTATTGCTTCTTCCTTGGTGTAACTGATCTCCTGTTAATATTCACTTAGCCCAGTGCTGGGTTTTACCCATTTACACGTTCTCATGCATTATTTTATTTGGGTTTATTTTATTGTATAACTCTGTGTTAGCATACAGAAACAGTTTGGCTTGAACGAGTTTCAGCTTTAGACAAGGGTGTCATGGGAGTGGCTGCTCTGCTGAGGAAGTGGTTAAGGTGGGATTCAGGCAAAATTGTTTCCTCACACAGTGTCATCTACACCCAGACACTGTCCTTCGTCCACTGACACAAGCACCCGTGTGCTGGCACCCTTTTTCCCTGCCTTGCACATCATATGTCCTTTAGAAAAAAATGCAGGGGTGCAGGTTGCTGCTCAAGAACTTTCTAGGTTTTAGATGGGAGTGGTGGTCTGTGAGCTCCATTTCTGTATCTCAGTCTCTTTAAATCATAAATGCACTTCTTATCTGTCTCCTTGTAACCAATGGCCATCATAGGCTTAATGAGGACTTTCCAGGTAGAAGTATTTAAGCATTCCTTGTGTAGCCTGTGTGTGTCTAATGAATCTCAGAAGTGCTGGATGTAGTACACTGTCCCATGCCACTGCTCTGTGTGTGAGGCAACAGCCAAGATCTCTGGATGTCTGGCAGCACAGTTTGGTTGGACCTTTAGCACAGTTGCTCCAATCTGCCAGATGTTCAGAAACCCTAGACAATGCTGAATATCCTCAAATCTCTAAGCCGGAAAGAGGCCATGACTGGTGAAGACTGGACATACAGTATCCCTATTCTCAGTTGCCATTTTTCAGGGTTGATTTTTTTTTTTTTAATAATTGATCCTGTTTTCAGTAACCCACCAAACCCAAACTGTAGAAGCAATGTGCCATTTCCCACTATCACATTTATTATTCTGTTTGCTTTTTATCTCCTTTCCTATCTTAATGGCTTATCTTTTGCCGGTTGGGGACAGGAGTTCTCTGCTGCTCTGTGCGGCAGCAGAAACACTGGCTCCCTCTTCTTGGTTGGTTTGGTACTAACTACTGTAATTTAAGGAACATCAAAACCTCTTGTTTTTAATAACAGTGGTTGTGGTAATATTAGAAGTTTTTTAGACTACTTCAGGTAATGTACATATGGAGCTATATCTACCCAAACCAGCATTGGTTTAGCTGAAGCCAGACCATACATTTGTGCTGCTCTTAGTCACCACTTTTTCTTTTTTTCTTTCTTTCTTTACTTTTAACATGTTTCCAATTACTTTGGATTTTGAGATGGAAGCCATTAAAATCATGAAGAACATGAAAATACAATTCTGTGTGATGTAATTGCATCTACCTGCTCCCAGTTTGGGTTGGGGGAACCAACAGACAATTGACTCAAAGTTTATTGTAGATATCTGCTTTATGTTCACCCACTGCTGTGCTGTATTGTTGTGAAGCATGGCTTTGTGTCAGCTGAAGAAGGCAAGTGTCTGTTGTTTAAGGATTTATCCATAGGGATATCCCTCGGGTTGGTTTTGAAGGAAACTTACTTCTGGCCTTGCTATTTTTCCATAGTCCTTAAATAGAAATCAGAGAAAAAATTCTTAAATTATATATTGACAAATTTGCAGAGGAAAAAGAGCTCTAAAATATTTATATTGTGATGTAAAGGAGGTTTGGTATTTTACAAAAGTAATGATGGAATAAATATGACCAATCATGGATTCCACCATTTAGAGATAATAAGATAAAAATGTCTGAAAAAAAGAATAGAATAAAATGTAGCTGCTTTCCAAGAGAAAAGCAGCTAATCAGCATACCCTAAATAGCTGAACAAAGATACATTCAGAGATTTAGTCTGTGTAAGTTAGGGTAGAAGCTGTCAGTGTAATTCTTTTTTTTTTTTCCCAGGATGATTAATCATGAATCTCTCAAATTTCAACAAGTCCTATTAGATTCTTCAATTCTGCTTTTAATTTGAAAGCAGATTTGAAAATCTAGGCTAGTCTCCCTTGCTCCTCTGGGCCAGTGCATAAGTCTTTGTTGTGGTGAATTCTATTGGCAATAAAACTCATCATCTAGCACTGTGCTTTCTTATTTAAGTAAGTGTTCTTAGTAGTACATGAAGCATGACTGCAACTTATCATTATAATGTTTTAAATTTGCCTTTTTGGGGAATTGTGCATTTGACTCCTTTCATAGTCATAATATTTTAAAAGGTTAAAGAAGGCCTAGTGACTGGAACAGGGGGAATACTTTTCTTTTTTTCCCTGTGTTGATTGCAGCACAAGCCTGTAGTGGCATTAGAGGGATGAAATGGGGAAAAGTAGTTTTTTGGTGTTTTTGTTTTGAGTTGTTTTCTGGTTTTGGGTTGGGTGTTGGGGCGGGGAGGCAGGGCGGGTTGTGGTTTTTATTTTCTTTCAGAAATATATCCCTAGTCGGAAAAGCTTAAAATTTCCTTTTCTAGCTGACCCAAAAGGTAGGGTGGAATACTTATCATCAGACATGCATTTGGCTAATTAGTAATATATTTGCCTTCTGCCATCGTAAGCAAGACTTAAACTTTACTCCAGCACCTTGCCTTCATCTGGCTGATGAAACCACAAATGTCAGGGAGGGGTTCAGTGCTGTATGTAACTATGAGAGTACATAAAATAGCAAAGTATGCATTTGACTATCTATAAACGTGTCCCTGAGACTAAATTACACCAAATAACAGCAAATCACACTTTTTGATATAATTCTGCTTTTCCCCTGTAGGAAAAGAAAGTAGTTGTTAATAGACAGCAAGCATGATGCTTTACAAATCTTTGCAAAAGGCCACATGTGGAGAAGGTTTATAATCAAAACACATCATTACTCATTGCGGTTTTGCTTAGTCCTCACTCACTCTAGCACCTAGACTCCAATGCTAAGAATTTCTGCTTTTGACATGTTACTTGGCTCCATTTGCTCATGGATACACTATAAAGCTTGGAAACCTACTGGGCAAAACCAGACAACATACTTTTTTTTACATGTAACATCTGGACTCCCTAGCATCTAGGCGCATGCTGAACAGAAAATAGCGTTGCCGTGAATCGTGTACAATTCAACCCATTCATGAAGGAGAGAAACCAGGCTGTCTTGACAGGGAGCAGCAAGGGCTGGCCGCTCCCCAAAGGAAAGCGAACCAGGAGCTGAGGGTGAGCCGTGCATGGGCTGTGCCATCACCAGTGGGCTTCAGTCCCACAGGCTCCAGACACAGCAGGCAGTGCCATGTGCTCTAACAGGGACTGCTGATGGTCCCAGACATGGCAAGCAATGAACCAGGTTCAGCATCCAGCCAGAAGGTACAGTCAGGAGCAAAAGTAGGCAAGGTTAGATTGTTCTTCCATAGGTACCCAGTTCAGTTGTTAATGTTCGGTCTGTAAGACATTATGGCTCTGTTCCTGGAGGTTACTGAATCTCTAGCAGGTGCCTGAAACAGCATGTATTTCTGTGCCTAAGCTGCCAGAGTCCATTGTTTAGTGTCTGGGGGCAAACCTGCTTTCATCCTGACTTTTAAGCTAAAAGCCATTCCAGTTTAGAGTTCAGCATCACGTGTTAATGCTTTTTTGTTGTTCTTCTCTTACACAGAGGAAATAACTTTATATTTAGTTTGATATGTTGGGGTAGTGATTGATGAGGGAGACACTACTCCTATTGCTGTCAGAGGTTGTGTCAAAGCTTTCTGCACTAATAGGAGCCAGAAAATCAAGGTGTTTCACTGACTAGCCATTTCTGAGATGACTCGTCCAGTATAAAAGCCTAAATATGCTGAATTTATTCTTCTAGGAAGCTTGACAGCCAGGTTAGTTGGGGATTAAATCAAGGTTATTGACTCACCGGTTAGTAACCTGACCTCTGGGCTAGCCTTTCCACATTAAGGATATGTTGTAGTGAGGTTCTAGAGATGATGTAAGCTCTTATGCCTTTCTTCTTCAGAGGAGTTAAGTAAGAATAGACACCACGCTGTATGAGAGAGTGAGATCCTGGAAATGTTCCATTTTCAAAAATAACAACAAAAAGTTTTCTAGCCTTTCTGATGATGAAAATGGCTTTATTCTCTGTAAATCAATGCATTGCTGTAAACCTGAATAAAGGTTTACAGCAGAAACCAGAATAAAGCAATCCTTGTCTTCTGGAAATACTGCGGCTAAAACTGGTACAAATTCCAAGTCAGCCTTGCATGTTTTTATCGTTTATATAAAGAACTTTTGTAACTCATGTGCAGGATGAGGTGAAATGGAAAAATAATTTATTTTATATTTTTTATGAAATTTCCTTGCTTGTTTACACCTTTTAAAAATACTATAGTAAATGTTACTCTGGAACATACTATTTATTATAAATATGACAGCAGAGTTTACTAGAATACTAATTAAAAGTCTTGCCATATGCCAACGTGTACTGCATACAATAACTTTTCATTTGAAGATGACAACAATCTGCATGTGTAGCCCAAAGAAAACTGAGAACAAAGACTGACAAATAATTCTGTTCATGACTACTTTGCTTTTGGCGACAGAACATTGAACTTATTTCATCAGGCTCTGTGCTCTCTAGACTCATGTTGAATCAGGATGGTAATTTTCCTCTGAAAGAAAAAACCATGCTAAAACCTTGGAAATACGGATTAAAGAACTATGGTAAATGGCATTGATTTTTGCTTATTTCGTGGTACCACTTAAACAACGAAATTCAACAGGAGTCCTAGTATGTGCTTGCTGGCAGTATTTAGCACAGACAGAGGCCAGACTAGAGTTGGACCCTTCTCTGATGACTTTCCTAGCTGAAAGAACAGAGGAAATAGTCAGTCATTGCTGCCTCCCGTGACATCCACGTGGAGTACTGAGGCACAGTGACATTCATTGGTTTGTGCAAGATCACACAGAAATACACACCTGGATTCAGAACTGAACTGCTGTCTGCCAGAAATTCAATTCCCATCCAGTACCTTAGGCATGAACCTGTCTTTATTGGAGATAAATAGCTTCTGATTTTGGAAGAGAAAGTTAAGATTTGCAATAGGTGCAAGCGGCACCAATACCTAGGTGACTGCGGTTGGATTAAGAACATCTCTGAAAACACGATGCTGGAATTAGGTCCTCAGTGCCTTGACGCAAAAGCTAGTTTCTTTGTCTGCTGGGGTATGCTAATGGGCATATCTTAATGGGCAAAGATTTGTCTGCTTGGAACACTATTACACACTCACAGGTTTGGAAAACATTATGTTGGATTTGTTCGGATCTCTCAGAATGGAATGCCAGCAACTGCAGTTAAGTGGAGCTCTATTGAAAGCATATGCAGAGTAAGCGCTTTTTCCACAACCTAAACAAATGTAGCTAGTTTGGAGTGCACGTGTGATTTGCTCTTACCAAGATCACAGCAATTTTAGTTTTGAGAGAAAGCATTAGAAAGAATAGGCGAGCCCACAAAATTTCTCTTGAACTCAGCATGTCTATAAATATTTATTCTGAACTGTTGAACTAGAAATTTATAGCCACATCAATTTATACTTAGTATTTCAGTTAGTGCTTTGAGGTTTTTTTTTTCCTTTTAAACAGTTTTTGCTCAAGCCTTGATTTTTATTTTTATTTTAAACACAGAAGTTTGTATATGGTACTGAGTTACCTCTTCTAAGCTGTTATCAAAAAGTATGTGTGTGAAGCCTGGAAAGCTCATAGATTTTACAGATAATTACAGGATAAAACATTACTGACAATTGCTAATGAGCGGCTGATGGTTTTCAATAGGGAAGTGGAATTGTTAATTGTTTAATTGTGGAAGCATTAATTATTTAATGCATAGCAGTAAGTTGCATGTAGTGAAATAAACAATGCAGTGAGAACTCTTGGATGTTTAGGCTCTCTCATGTATTCCTATCTTCACAACCCAACATTGCATTTTATACCTCTATGTAATTACATTAGTTCTGCTTTTAAATTAAATTTAAATCAAATAGCACTTCATGCCCAGTGTGCTTGCCAGCCCTACCGAGCAGCAGTAACAGCGAAGCAGTACACATAACGTGAGGAGATTTTTATAGCCTATCCAGAGCACTGACTGCCAGCAGCATTCGTCACTATCAGCAGACAGTCTTTAAATGAACATGCAACTGTGCATTCAACTCAGCCACAAAATCCAGTCTTCACGTTTTCTATAGCGACTGTCAGACTCCTAAATTGCAGGAAATAAATCTTGTGTGGCTGGAAATTGATAAAGTACCGACATGTTCATTCAGAGCAAAGAGGCTTTGTTACCACCTTACATTCTAGATGCGGATTGTTGCCCTTAATTATGAATTTCGTAGCTCTGAACATTCTTTTCAGTAGCTGTGTATTTTGGGCACAGAAATAAAGCACATATTTTGAGTTTTTTATTAATTTTCCACAGTAGGTCATGTACAAATTCTTGTGAATTTATAGTTTCCTCACCTGTTGATACCATATATTGACACTGAATTCCTAAGAACAGCATTCCCAAGCTAGTGAAGTAGGAAGCTCATTTGGTCTGTGGCATACCTCTTACAAGAAGATATTCAGTCAGAAACTTCACATAGGTAAGGGAAAAAAAAATCCTCCAGTGTTTCAGAAATAAGATACAATGGAAAAATTAGTTTTTTGCCAGTGTTTTTACAGTGAATGATGATCATTCTCTTGAGAAAGGAAAGAAACAGTGGATTGCCGTCTTTAAAAAGTGATTGCCAATTCAAACCCCAAATATTATTGTTATGAAGGGATCATTGCTCTGAAAATAATTGATGCTGTTTAATTTTGCTTCTTTGGTGTAGTATCAGCAGTTTTTTGGCCTGATGTTGTCCTAGTCTCAAGTTGTGTCTCAGTGTCTGAATTCTGTAATCAGTTCTGTGAGATAAAACAGCTGAATGTTTATGCTGTTCCTTCTAAGTGGGGACATACACACGTTTTGCTAATGACAGAGGGCAATGTTGGTGTTAATTTCATGCTGTACTTGTCAGGGGGCTCCCTAGTGCCTGTGCTTGGTCTAAACAATCGTTATCACCATCCTGAATTGTTGCTGAATGAAGGATTCACAGCTGAAAGTACAAATCTTTGTCAAGTGTTAAAAGCTAAGGTTTTTGTGGTGGGAAGAGGAGAGACAGTTTCCCAACAATTAATTTTTATGTTAAACTGTTTTATGTTTCAGCCTTTGTTCTAGTGCTGCCAAATAGAATTTATGAACAAAAGAAGTGGCAAACACAGTAAATCAGGCTGTCCTGTTGAAATGGAAATGAATGAACTGCTGCTGCTCTGACAGCTCTTGTAGCACAGTGAAACTCTGGTCTGATTTTTTTTTTTTTTAAGTCTTGGTTTCTGTAGTAAATGCTACTGTTGCTCTGAAATGAAAACTCATCCTATCAGGAAACTTCTGGCATGCTCTTGAACTCATTGCTACCAACTTCAAGCAACTGCTTCACTTGGTAGTATTTGATAGACAACTTGATTCAGAACCGCCAAAGATGGGGAGGAAGAGAAGGACTGGGAAAGAGAGCACATTTTAGGGGCTTGCTGGGTTATGTGGAACAGTTAGCAAGAGCCTTCTTTCCGTTCAGCAGCTATAGTAGTTTCCCTTTGAAGTGATTTACTTTCTTACTGCATAATCCTAAATGACCCATAACCACACACAAAGATCAGCTATTTCTTTGATTTTTTTTTTTTTTTTTAATTTTAAGCTATTCAAACCTCATAAAATCTAACACTTTTTAAAAAGCCTTAACATCAGTCAGGCCACTGGAAGAAAGCTTCCTTTGCAGTTTGCCTTTTTTATTTGCTTTAAGGAGAGACTCAGAAGCAGAGAAAACTGTCATTAAAATTGATGAGAATTTCTCCCAAGAAAGGGCTGCCAAGTTTATTTTCCCTGTTTTGCTGAGAGCTCTTGGGCTTGCTCTTGCCTTTGAAATCTTTTTGGCCCATTTTACAGGCTCTGTAACTGCAGAGCTGTATGGCAGTCGTACTGAAGTTACTGAGAGCTGACAAGAGTTGTATCATACTGTGTTGTTCACATTCTCCTAAGGTGGTGAGTTAACATCCTCTTATTTGTAACGCTAATTTAGATGCCTCTCTTTTTGCTGCCAAGGCTCTGGACACTCTTGTCTAGACCCACTTTACTGTTACTTAACACTCTGAACTTTGATACCTGTATACAAACACATTAATATGATGGTGATGGCTTTAATCATTATTCAGGGTAAGAAAAGCAGCTGCCCTCCTGTGCTGCAACCTCTGTTCAGCCTTTCCATTGATTGCTGCGATAGTAAATTTGTTGGCAAGGAGGAAATATGGTCAGATAATTTGATTTAACATTACTAAAAATAGAAAGCTAATTTCCTTTTAGTGTGACTTTGGCAAGGTCTCGTGAGTGTCTCCGGGTCTCAGATCCTCAGCTCTGAAGTCAGTGCCACACTTTCCCGCATGTCATCTACCTGTTTTGGAACTGAAATTGTTTTCAGTTTGTACACAACTCGGTATCCTGCCCACTCCTTTGACAAAGTCTCAGAATTTCACCAGTTTGCAGAGACCTTGTTGTCTTTGTGTGCCAGTGTAACTCATAACAATGTGCAACAGCTACAAGGTAGGGAGCCAGGACAGCATCTGGGGGGCAATGGGAAAAAGACCCTAAGCGTTCTCCTAGACCTAGCCAAGGTTGATTGGATCTCACTGCTTTTGAATTGCCAACCTAAACAAACTTTTTTAAAAAGGGAAAAAATTAGACAATGAATAAATATAGATCTAAAGATGGACAGAGATTCAGTCTACTTAAAATCCCATCTTAAGTTCAGAAAACTTGTATTTACAGGAAAAAAGGGTCCAGGTGAGCTATATGGGTGGCTTGCATGAAATTCTCCTCATGTGGTTAATGGCTTCAGGTCAGCTGGCTGCAGTGTGGGGAAAGTAAAAAGGCAGATGTTGCTGCTGGTAGAATGATTTATTAAAGCTCCATCAAAAAACCACTGCCACTCGGAGACCGCAACACCTGTGTGCAAATGCCCCTGTTAGTGTAACAGAGCTTTACAACCTCCGATTCACTTGCTGATTGACATTATAGCTACGTGGAAATGTGTTTCTCTCTACAGTGTGTTCCCCTCGTCCATTGTACTGGAAAGGGAAGAGTTCGCTTTGATAGTGTCCGTATGTCATCTGAGTGACATTTCAGGTGATTTTGAGGCTGTCTGAAGACTCCTGTAACAATGTTACTTTAAATGCAATAAATTGAAACTTATTCTTTAAATTAAATAATATCTAATTTAGGGAAAGCACCTCTGCATGTGATTAATTCCAAAAGGCATAAGTAAGGTTTAGGAGTTTTCTGTGGGGCCTGTGTTTGAACTTAGAAATTAAATATACTCAAAGCAGCTTGACACCCAGTGCTGCTTTGAAATTTCACTTGAGTCCTTCACAAATAATTCAGGACAAATGGACTTGTAGAGGTTACGGTACCTGGGAAAGCAATGCTTTATTCAAACAGCTATACTCTGGTGACTGAGCACAAAGCCAATACTCCATGCACCTCTGGGAACTCTCCACGCTGAATTTAAAAAAAAAAATATGATTAAACATAGAAGATGGAAGAAGAAATGATCTGCAGCTGCTCTCTGCTTTTCAGTTAGCAGACCATGTCTTCCATGGATAGGTAATAAATTCTCCCCTGCTGGGAGTACCATGGATGCTGATTCCCTCAAAGACCTGTGGTAGTATGTGGAGTGTTCAGCGCGTTTGCAATCTGCAAAAAGGGGTTGAATAGCGAGATGACAAAATTTGCAGATCATGCAGAATTGCTATAAAGAGTCACAACTAAAATTGGTGGGGTCCCATCTGCAAAATTATCTCATTCTATTAGTGCCTGGACTACAAATTATCAAATGCCATTTGGCATTGATGAGTACAAAGTAGGAAAATAAAATATACTTAGTTCAATTTTTAGTAACTGTTACTATCCAAAGTAGAGATCTTGCCCTGAACACCTCTTTGACTAATAAGCTGAAGGTGGGAAAAATAGCAAATAGTGTTAAACAAACAAACAAACAAAACCCCCAAAGCAACCAACCAAAAAGATAACAACAAAAAAAAAAATGCTCAAAAGTCTGCTGTGTCGGTTTAGAAATCTGTGGTTTCCCATATTTTGGATGCTACATGCAGCTCTGATCTGTCCTTATCTGAGACTAGAAAAGAGACAAAATTTGACACGGATTATCTGAGTTATTTCATGGCTCCTAGTACAGGCCCAGATTTAAAAACAAAAAGGCTTTTCAGCTTGAAATACAAGCAGACAAGGATTTGAAACCATTTTATACAATCATGAATGATGTCCAAGTGAGTAAGGAATGCTTCTTTGATATTTTCCAAAATAGAAAAAATAGGAAGGCACAATAAAATGTCAAACAAGATTAAAACAGACCATGCCTTGCACACAGTCTGGGAGGCCTGCCTAAGCCTGCCCTAGTGATATGCTAAGGTACTGCTGCACTGTTCAGGCTTGTATGCTGAACGTAACTTCGGCTATGTATTACTGTTTAGGGCACCTTTGCTTTCTTGTCACATCTTTTGCCCATGACCACCACAGTGGCTGTGTTTGTGTGTCTTTTTTCTGTGTGTCTTTTTTCTGTGTGTGTTTGTTTATGCATTTTAGGGTGGCAGTTTTGTCCTTGAATACCTGAATTCCTTCTTAGACAGTTAGGAACTGTGAAGTGCATTAGTAGTTTACTAGACCAAGTTAGGTATGTTTCTTCTAGATTATCTAAGCAGTGTGCATGTAATGCCAGCATTGGTTTATGATCTGAACTGAAAGCATGCTTCCAGCCAAATGGAGCATTGCAGAATTAATGAAGCAAGATGTAATGAGTTTTCATCAAAGATATCTGTGTAAAATAAACTTTGTCTTTTTGCTACAGAATTCTAGATTGTCAATATTGGTTTCAGGGAGGGAATAAGCACAGAAGCATGGCAGAAAGTTCTTCCACGGGATCAAATCATTCCATGCTTTCTAGGGTGAATAAACTCTTTGCCAAGCTCCCTCAGAATTCATTGAATATTGCCAGACAGCAAAGGGAAACTCTATGAGAAGGTCTCTCCTGTGAAAATCTTGGGAATCTTTCACTTCTTTACTTTTCCCTAGCTTCTGTCTCACCTGAATGCTGTCGTTGTATCCCATGATCTACAGATTGGATCCGGGATCCATAATCTGAACTCTGTCCATATAGGTTTATGAAGTTGTGGGGGTTTTAGTGGATTTTTAAAAATAAACAAAAGCATACTGGTTTTCATTCATATCCCCATAGTTGGGAACAGCAGTCAAAATGAGCCAGAAGTTACCAGCATTCACTGTTGTGTTTTAAGCCAGTGAAAACGACATTACTCAGTGCCTTCTGACACTGGACCACAGGTTTTTCCTTGGGACTAGGAAGAGGGAAAATTCATATGGCACACTAACAGTTGCATTGAAATGATAATTTCAAAGGAAGGAATATCTTTTAATAAATAGGAAGAAAGTCTCTTTTTACCTTACCACCTACCCTTGCATTGAACTTCATGAATTGCATCTTCACGTAATTCTTCTTCACCTCTTGTCAGGGCAAACAGGACAATGACAAAACTTGCAGCCTTTCTATGCTACTGCTGTGGCATATGCTTTTTCTACTTGAGACTGAAGCAATATGAGATTTCCTTCCTCCGTTAGCAGTATCAAGGTGTTCAACTCACCATAGGTTTTCTTTTCGTTGCTACAAATGGGAATAAACCAAATTGTGTATGGTTGGAAACTTCTATAGGAGAAACCTTGAGAAGGAGCTCAGTATAACTGTGCATGATCTGAGATTGCCTAAGAACAGAATGCAGTGATTGCAAGGGATGGGTGCCTAAAGAATGAGTTGTAGCATTTGTTAGTGCTTTGCCAATGTTTTATTCTACCTTCTACTTCTGATTCTTTTTTCTTGTTCCTGGGTTTGGTTATGGGGAGCTTTTGCTGTTTTGTTTTTTTTCTCCAAGAGAAGGGTCCATTTGAAGGGATGTACTGTCATTTTCCTCTCCCTGCTCCACATCATTAGGCAGAAGCAGCAGGTAGTTGCACACACCAGTTGTCAAGACTTAAATTTTCATAGTTGTGTTCCAATTAAGGTTACGCCCAAAGAACTAATGTATGAGGACTATGTGCATGAGAAACAAGAAACCAGATGTAGTGTACCAGAGTCCAGCACTTAAACCAAACCATACCCAAGGTTTACAGAAAGACCATTATTGTTTCTTGTATGTACAATAGGTAATGCTTTGAAGTGAGCTATGTTTAGGCCTAGTACGTATTCCATTTTTGCTTTGAATGGGGCAATTGTAGATTCCAGACTGCTCTGTAAAGTGGTAGGTTATTTGCTTTGTTTGCAAGATCATAACTGAGTCTCCAAATATTTAACATTTTCATGTTTAACCTGGCTGGGCAAGTTGTCTGTTTTAGAAGCAAGCTTTTCAAATGGATAAACTCTTACTGAGGTATAGTTTGTGTGTGTTTAAAGTCTCGGAAGGAGCTTAACAATGTATCATGTCCACTTTTCTTTGTCAAGAACATCTGCTGTTGGTTTGTTACAGCAAACTGTAGTTTGAGCCTGACAGAATGTTTCTTACAACACTTAGAGAAGAGCTGCACTGTCCAGAACCATGTTTCCCACCTGCCCTAACTCACCCCCCAAAAAAATTAAAATAAAAATATGCCACCTATTACGTGGGTTTGTATTCATGATGTTCTTCTTGTAGTCTCCACAGTTTTGTAGTCCTTTTTTCCTAAGACTGACATTAGGGGTTCAAGTCAGTATGAAATATTATGAAAAGAAGTGGGGTGGGTTTTTTTCTTGTTAGAGTGCAGAGCTCTGTCCACATGGGCTCAGCCTGTGTTACGGTGCATCCAGTTCTTCACATCCTCAAAGTTCTCTCTCAAGTACTTCATGCCCCTCACGGGTATTTTGATCAAGATCCAGATCCAAAAACTCTTGATTCAAGGAAGGTAGTGTTCAATGGCTAGAGGCTGATGACTATGGGAAACACCTCTTTTTTTGTAGGACCTAAGATAAGCCATATCTACAGAGCAGCTGTTACTGTCAGGATCGAATCTCTTGAGGCTGCATGAGGGCCTTCAACTGTATGACCATCAGATGAGCCCATCTAATGCATAACTTGCAATAAGGAGGATAATATTTCATTTTTGCTGATACCTAGATGTTGGAAGAGGTACACTGTACAGTCTCTACTGCATTTCAAGCGTAAACAACATACATTGTTTCTGACTACATCTTCACTTCTTTGAGTAGAATTCCATGTACAAAATTTGTCATGCTACTTAATTGCATTTCTTCTGCTACTTTTGTGATACATTCTGATGGACCAACACTCTAAGCGTTGCAAAAGGTGCAAGCCGTTCACGCCACGCTAGTAATTAGTATTTGCCAGGCCAAATCTCTTTTGTGACTTGTGTCATGCTTTTGTTTGCAGCCAGCAGAATAAAGGCCAAAGTTTGTCAGGTATTCTGAATGGTTTTCTGCATCTCCCTCAACATCTCCTCCTGGTGTGACTTCTAATGTTCTGCCCATTGAGCTTCTTGGAGAAGCTCAGTGGTAGCACCTCTCAACTGTAGCTGAGGCTATCCTCTTTTTTTCTCTTTGCAATGTCTGATCTCTGTGGCCTTTTCTGAGATGTAGTTCCCAGAAATGACTAGTTTCTGGTTGAAAGTGGGCATGAAATAGAGAAGTGTGTGAAGTACAGAAAGTTGAATAGAGAATATTTCTGTCTTTTAAAGATAAATTCAAAATAAATTTTCTTTAGATGGATTGAACCATGCAAATGCAACTGATTTCTCCTTTTCAGTGATTGAATGGTTTATATATAGTGGTCTTCTGAATTTTAAAGGCAAAAGTAGTCTACAGAAATGGCAGCACAACTGAATGCTCTGTGCTGACTGAATCCTGATGTTTCAAAATTTTGACTTCACAGGAGAAGGATCTCTTGAGGAATTTTAGTCACCGGTGGAATTCATATTGCAGCATATGAAATAATCTCTATGAGGGGAGTTATTTTGAATAGCAACTTCATAACGGTTGTATTATTGTCAGTCAGTATAACTTTTGGTGTGCCTGTCTATATATGACGTAATAGGGGAGAATTTTGCAATCCATGACATCCTTTTAATAGCTATTTACTTCCTGATCTCATTGTTTGTGTGTTTCTGTGACCCTGAGTGTCAACATGGGACAGTTATCTTGTCCTTAACCACAAGCACCGAACATCCCTGCCAGTATAATGAACCTAATGCTAGGATATGTCATGTAATGTTTGCCATCATTCCCAATAGTCTTATGGAGTTACTGTCAAAGCAAGGAGCACAGAGTAACAGTGCACACCCCACCAGTGTTTCAGTTACTTAGACTTAGGTTTACTGTCACTTACGGCTGACTCTTTTTGGGTCCCGTGGGTTTGTGTTCATTGTTAACCTCACTGCAGCCAACAGCAGTGATTAAAAACTAGGATTGTACTTTGAAGCTAAAAGTGTGAGCCAAAAGAGTACATCTCATTGTCGTAAGTTACTACTGCAACTGTGACACACTGAAGTAGGTAAACCTATGTTATTCTGAAATTAATATATAAACCCTCTTTTATGGAACATAGGTACAGGCCAAGCTTTAGAAAATCTTCCCTGTGCTTTTGAACAAGAAAAAGGGTCACTGAATATATTTGGCATTTGTAGTCACTGAATGCCTTTAGTTTTGTGACAAGGGACACTAGTTTGTAGCAGCACTTTTTTTAATACTGTCCTTTAGTAGACAGCTTCAATAGATTTGCTGTATTTTTTCTCCTTATTTCTTTTATCTGGGAACCTGGTGCTATTCCTTTTCAATACCATTCCCCCAGACCTAGAGGCAGAACTGAATCTTAACTCTGAAATTTTCACAGGCAACAAACAGGTCCTCTCTCAGCTCTTTCCACTTGCTGTGATGATGCATGGAGCAGGCGGCCTGCTTTACCTTAACAGACTTTTCCAGGAAGACTCTAAATAGTTGATGGGGCCAGACAAAAACTCAAAACTTATGTTTGTGCTAATACAGTGATTATTTGCTGCTTGCCGTCAATTTTCCACTTGTTAGTGTTGTAGAGCAGGTAAAGAAAAACTGTAGCCTCACTGGGACTGGCAATACTCACAGAGGCCAAGATGTAAATAAAGGTTATAGCCTTCTGCTGCTGGGCATTAAAGAAGTGGATAAATTTCTCTTTGCTGTGGATTTATTCAAGGCAGATGTTTTTAGTGAGCTCTGCAAAGGTTAGGGAGGAATATAAAACCTGCTGCAGTTCTGGACTTGATCCATTAGGATCAAAACCTAGTAACCAGTGATTCGTTTAAGAGTCCCTGACGCTTTTATGGCAAGACTATGTATTTCACAGAGGGCTGGCTCAGATTGAAACACATTCCAAACCCAAACCTGAAATAAATCCTTGCAACAGAGCAATTCTGTAAACTTCTGCTTTCCCATAATTTCATTTTTGACAAAAAATTAAAGGAAGAAATACAGAGTTTGGGAAGGGAATGGCACAACCTTTTGAACGGAATGGCATGCTGATCACCTGTGTTTCTAATTTTCTGTGTGGCATTTCCTCAGTGTAGAGGTGTGGATGAACAAAATAATACAGACAAAACAAGCATAAAATAAACACACATAGAAGAAATGGAAAAATACTTAATGTAGACCTAGCTATGTGATACTAGAAGGGTGTGTATGGTCTACCAGAGCTTGAGGGGTCAGTTAAAAATGGCCTTGCGTGGTCCAAGAGGGACTTAATAGGATAAAATAAAAATAAATATGGAAGGAAGGTGTTTCCCCCTGCTTCAACCCTAGGAGTTCCTTGAGATGAGTGATGGAAATCTTATGCTTGGGAGCTTTGAAGTTGGATTGAATAATACATAGAAAAAAATAACAGAAGGAATAATTGTGAACTGGAAAAATTAGTAAATCTATTAGGTGATATGTAATTGATGACTGATATTCACAGGCCAGGATCTCAGCAGCTGTGTCTAGATTAATGTTGGTGAAGAAGCTGTGATGTAATGCACTGAAAAGGTGCATTCTTCACACCAGATCAGGTGCTACTCTGTCATTTTACTCTATTGTATTACTCAAAATAGCAGTTTCAAAGCCATTCTGCCTCCAATATTTAAAATTCAAGGAAATCTTAATATTGACTGAAGTAAAAATGAGAGTTAGAAACTCCATTCTAATATACTCTCTGGCTTTGGGTAAGTCACTTAATCTGTCTGTTGGTTTCGTAATGTAAAATGAAGTGATAGGTCAGAGGCCATTGGCAAGTTAATAGTAAGAAGCAGTTCCTTGGTATGAGTCCCCTTCTGTACCAATGAGCATATTATCAATGAACAAGAGTTACACTACTGTAAAAATCTCATATTGATGCTTCACAACTCCATTTTTCTGAAAATGAGATGTGCTGAGAAGTATATTCCTGGGAGCCTGCCCTCTGAGTAAGCAGTAAATGTGCTGGAGTAGCATTAGGGGGCATGGCTGAGTGGGAGCTGCTGTTTTTCAGCTCAGGAAAGCACAGGAAAGAAAAGTCATGCTGCAAAAAGTTTTAGGAAGATGCTGTGGTATTTTTAAATGGCAATTGACTCCCCATGTGCAGGATCCCACAATGTATTCTTCGTGGGACATGGCTCTTACTTAGGTAAAGATAGACTCAGAAAGAACTTGAGAAGTTTGTACCAGAGGTGGAAATGCTTATTCAGCATATTCATCCTCTCAGCCAATATTAATGTCCTCTTTCTATATTGAGTAAGTAGTGCCATGAAGAAGAGATCACCATATCACTGGCAAAATTAATTTGTCTGAACTGATACCCAAGGAACTGAAGGAAAGAGAAAAATTTCTGACAGCTGTAGGTTAAGTGCCAACAGATGAGAAACCCAGCTGGAGTGAGGTGTGGCCAGATTAAAAATGAAAGGTTTTGAAAGGAGAGAACCAAAGAATGGATAAGGTTGGTTGGCTAAAGGTTGTAATTTGGAAAATAAGTGCTGTGCAGACAGAAGAAAGCAGAACTGAAATGTGGATTGCAAACTGAGAGGAGAATGCTGGGAGGAATCTGGGCAAGCCACAACCACGCCGTCTTCGCATCAAGACAGATCATCAATATTTTGCCCACCTGGAGGTTGAAGGGACTTCCTTTTCCGTTGCCAAGATTTGGTAACATAGTTCAAAATGCAGCATTTTCCAGTGAGCAAACACAGCCCTAACTATTACTCATCCCAGCTCATCTTGATCCACTCAGTTACCTCATGACATGTAGGCAAAGGATCAAAGAGTCGGAAGATGGAGGGCTGTCAGAGTGGGGAATAGGAAGGAAGGGCGAAATACTGTAATCAGGAGTTGTTAGGACGACTGGGCCAGTGTGCTAACAGTTAACACGTACTAAAGCGACCTTCAAAGAGGACGGCATCTCTCACAAAGCAGAGGAAGAACCATTGCCTGAGAAGTTAATTCTTTGGTGGAAACCCGTATATGCCTGCTTTTCCCATTTTATTATGAAAGACAGACACAGATCCTCAGCAGGTTTCAACAGCTCAATTGAAATCAATAACTTTGTTCTCGGTTATACCAACTGAAAATCTGCCTGCAAATCTGAGCGTACCATTTATGCCATAGCAGGCATGGATATATTATTATGGTTGTTACTTAATAAGCACAGGACCGTTTCATTTTGTTGAAAACTCTTCTTCGGGCTACCACAAAGCTCTTTAAGTTGAGCAGCATGTTTGCGTGAATATGTCTAGGTCTTTATAGTCCCCCTGCAACCATAACATGAGAATGACCCTTAATGACACTTTCTCAAATTGCAGCTCCTTATCTTCTACTTTTAAAGATCAAGACAACATTTGGTATGTGTCTGTGTTTCTTGCCTGTACATTGTCAGGAGCTACTGTATCTCAGCACATTTGAAAACTAGATGGCTCCATACAGACTTACAATAAAAGCATAATCTTTGGCAACCATACTAGAAACCTTTCAGTCTTGCATACTTCCAGGTAGAGCAGCACTACAGCCCTTGAGTCTCTGAACAATGGGGACTCAGGTGCCAGGATTTTCCACTGGCACCCTCACTGTGATTCTGCAGGTAAACACTTCTGCTGAGAAACTTTTCTGTGTAGGTATTTATCTGCCTGATCGGCCTTATGAGTATAACAGTTTGACTTATCCAAGTGTTTTTTTCATTTCATTATATTCTGCCATTTGGCTTGCAGAGAGTATGTGTCTAACAGCTCCTGTGTCAAGAACTTTCCACTGCATTGCTAAATGTCCAACATTTCTTCCTAGTACCATCATCTGTTATGTTTACCTTCTCTCTCCACTCTCTCTCTTATCTTTCCAGGTCAGAGGCTACCCTGAGCCTCAGATCACGTGGTACAGAAATGGGCATCCTGTCCCAGAGGGAGACCATTATGTCGTGGATCGCAGCATTCGGGGGATATTCAGCTTGGTAATCAAAGTTGTAGAGGAAAGTGATGGTGGTAAATACACCTGCGAGGCTGCAAATGATGGTGGGGTTCGTCAAGTGACTGTGGAACTGACAGTGGAAGGTAAAGAGGATGCTTAATTCTGTTGTTACGTATAAATTGTATACTGCATAGAGTTTAATTAAATGAACAAGCTGTGCTAAACTGCCTGGTTACAGTCATAGATG
Organism: Eurypyga helias; assembly: GCF_000690775.1. NCBI lineage: Eukaryota > Metazoa > Chordata > Aves > Eurypygiformes > Eurypygidae > Eurypyga > Eurypyga helias. Next base: position 124,700 of record NW_010248105.1, on the reverse strand, counting down.
TGCGCACGTGCTTTCTCACTTGTGCAAGAGTAAGATTCATTAATTGCATTTCACAACTTAGATGTGTAGTTCCCTGCAAAATGTCCTATAGCTAGGTAAAGTGTGCATTCAGTTTCAGATGTGTATGATGATGCCCAGGTAACAAAAGGCCTAGCTTTGAAGACTTTGCTATAAACTTTTCATGGAAGCCACCACTCGGACAGAAACAAAGGCCTGGAAAGTTAGCATGTTCTCTCAGGCAGTAAAAACTGTTGCAAACTTAGATGCTTCACAGCCTATCAGATAGGCACACAGAGGCAGCAGGTTTCTGGAGTTCTCCATGCATGCTTCCATTTGCTAAAATGAACGCCTGGTTGTAATTTCATGCTTAATGTCACACGGGAAACAGCCAAGATCAAACTCAGGAATTTTTAAGAGAACATCTGCATATGAGATAGTTGCAAACTGCCAAATTTAAAATGTAAAGAGTGACACAAAGCCAGGGAAGGATAGAAATCAATTGTACGGCTGCTTCTCTTTGCAATTTGGTCATGTCAGAGATCTGTTGAATATTAAAGCTCCTCAGGTCACAACTTCGTGTTGAATCCTTTAAGCAAAACAGAAATCTGCAACAGGCCTGAAACAATCACCATTTGGGTTTATTCAGAGTCAAAATACCTAACAGATATCCTCAGAGTACATACTGAAATATGCAGAGATCTGGCATGACTGTTACTGCCTTCTGTTGTCAAAATACTGCAAAATCTTTTTTTTTCCCCTGGTTTTAAGCTGTGACAACTTGCATGGAGGTGAAGGATATTTTTTAAGCTGTTTTTATATGGTTTTTCTCACCTGGGCTTTGCTGTATTTTAAAAGCAATTTCATGGCAGTACCCCATGACTGAATTTCTCAGAGTATGAATTACATGATCTTTATTCTAAAAATCTCTCTATGGATCAAGATAGCCAAGCACAGGTTTTTTTTCTGTTCTCAGCAAATATGTGGGGCTGCCTGCTACTTGAAAAAATGAGTGACTGAAACACAGTTTAGTCTTTCCATCCTGCACAGCTCCCCTATCTCACAGTGATGCAGATTCTTATAAGGCTGTAGAACGAATATGGTTGGGGTTTGTGTTGGTTTTTTGTTGTTGTTGTGGGGGTTTTTTGGGGGGTTTTGTTTTGTTTTGTTTTTTTTCCCCCCAGCCATCAGACCAGTTGGTTTCATGCTGCCACTCTGGCTCTACCCCAGGTCACTATCCTTTTTTAACGTCCCCAAGCTACTAGGAATGCTGTCTGCAGTAGATGGCGCTGAGCTTACACGACTTCGTGCCCATCTCCCTGTTGCTCACACAGCTACTGTGCTTCAGAAAGAATCATTTGACAGAAAAGGTAGCCTGGGCCAGCACAGGGCTGAAAACCAAACCAAGTGAAGAGTCCAAAAAACATTTCCGTATCCTAAAATTAAATCAGTGCTGCACTTCAGGAATTAGACACAGTGCTTCATTCACTTGTTTAAAAAGACTTTTGCAAGAATAATCTGCAGTGTTGTTACTGCTGAGGCCGGGGGTTAGATGGTAACTCTGCTAAAACTTGGTTTTGAAACTGGAGAGCCTAACTTTGGGCTACAGATGACATAATCTAATACTGCAGGTGTTGCGTTCCTCCTTTATGTTTGAAACCTGGAGAAATGCATATTTTGCATAGCTTTTAGTATCCGTAATTCCCAACGGTCTTGACGAAACTTCTGACTTTCTGTCTTTCTGTCTTATGCTTACAGGAAACTCCTTGAAGAAATACAGCCTGCCATCCAGTGCCAAAACCTCTGGGTAAGAGGTCCACTAGCTTTGATATTGTTTTACAGACACCTAAATGTGTTTTGGTAGAAAAACGAGTACTGCTTTAAGAGTCATCAGGAAGATATGAAAGCAGCTGAAAGAAACATTCTCTCACATACAATTTAAGTGTTTCTAAGTAACACAGTGTGTAAACCATAGTCTAGAACTAAAAATTGTTCTGTTTTGGAGTTAGCAAGAATGGGTTGATGGGGTGATCTGCACTGGCACACAGAAGAACCTTGCTGCCATGTGCTTTCTGCACTTCAGTCAGCATTTACAATTAATTGAACGACATGATGATATCTGTATTGCAAATGTGCTACAGAAATACACACGTGCTAAAGAAGCAAAGTAAGAAAGGACAGTCGATTTTGCTCGTAGGTTTTATTATACATTCATACTTTTCAAAGCACTATCCTAATCCATTGCATTGCATGGAGTTAGAGTGATTGTCTTCATTTTTAGTTCTCATGTGTTTTCCTCCTATTCAGTATTAATAATTTTGTGGTTTGGAAAGTTTATGCCTTCCATAAACAGGAAAAAAGGAAAAGAAAAGAAAATATACATTTCAGTTTGTAGGAAACAGTCATACAGCTGCAGGCTAGCTAGTACTTGATTTGGTTTAATGAGTGACTATATGTGTAGAGATACATAAATACAGAACCATCACCGAAAGTGATCACCAAACAACTTCTTTAATACACATTTGTGCCCTTCTTTAGTGGTAGTATCAGGAAGATGACATTAAAAGCTATCTGATATTTATTTATATGATGAAGTGTTTTCCATTTTAGCATATTACTGTCACCCTTCTCTCCCAAGACTTTTTGCTGGTCCTCTTGTCCGTGTAAATCCTTTCATTATGGTATCATCTCTTACTTAGAAACCTCAAGCTGCCTATATGGCAACCATCATGTCTTGGCAGCACCTTGGACTAAGGCGATGAGGTCTCTGTTAGTATCTGACACCTGGTAGCAATGGTGAGGTATTGATGCATCTTACTTGCATGTGATAAAAGGCCATCTGGAAAAGGTGGCCTTGAAAATGCTTCAGTTTGCTTGAAATGAAAGGCTAAAGAAAAAAAATCACCATCCGCCATCGCTAATGTGTGTCTTTGTTGTACTACGCTTCAGAGCAGAGTGTGAGTGTTCCCTTTGACATTAACAGACCTGAAGTTACACCTTTGTTTTTCCTTCTTGATACAATGCTGCTGGATATTTCATGTTTGATGGCTGTGTAACTGTGGGGTTTGGACTGCAGTCGTTGATGTTGTTCTAGTTTCATTCCACGTGTCGTTTCCGAGCTGTGCCATCCCTGTCAGTAGAGCTGGGCATTTATGCTTAACAGACATTCACCCAGGAAAGGTGTACTTTCATTTTGTGGCCTTTCCATGTTTGCTTTGCAAACATTGTAGTGAATGAGATTCCGAACAGAAGCCTTCCCCAAACCAAAAAATTTTACCAGGACATGTCAGCAATGTTGCAAAAACAAGTTGCTGATTCATAAATCAGAAATTAATGTGTCATTGCACTCAGTGTCAAAACAAATGACATGATAAAGAACTGTGAACAAGTATGCACAAATAATCTGTTAAGAAACAGAAAATGGGAAAAACTAAATGCATGCAGTGTTCCCTCTCATTTGGTCTGCCCAGCTCTGCTTAAAAGCAACAGAAATTTTCCTCAAGATCTGTAACGTGAGTATGCTGGCTGAGGGTGTGCAGCATCATACTGCTCAGGTGCATGAAGAGTCAAGAGCAGTCATCACCAGTATTACCATTTCTTCCATTGGCCAAAAACGTATTGTGTAACTACAATCTTGTTTACCACCAATTATATATCCTTGTTGGCAGACCACTGGTCTACAATGTTTCCTGAAGTGTCCTCTAACCACAACAGCTTCCCATTCCTCTCTAAAACCAGGATGTCAATTGTCTTTCCAGGGGAAGACTTACTGTCCCACCTGTGGAGCACAGGCCAAGCATCTGGGGAGAGAGTCCACCCAAGTTTGCTACGAAACCCAACAGGGTTGTGGTGCGTGAAGGCCAGACAGGCAAATTCTCATGTAAAATAACAGGCCGACCTCAGCCTCAAGTAACTTGGTTTAAGGTATGATTTCCCCGAAATTAATGTTTTCTTTCTCTTTCTCTTTTGATTTTTTTTTTTTGGTGACTTGAAAGGTTGAAATACATTTGCCACTGCAAATTATCATGGTGAGAATTTAAATACAAGGAGAGTCATATTCTTCCTCATTTTCATGCTGAATAAACTCACAAAAGAGAACATGTCACTTCTCTGTATAAACTTCTCCCTTATCTGTCTCATTGTTGAAAATACTGGAAAAAAATTATCATCTGAAAGCGCCAAACAAGATCCAGGTTCCATTATAAACGTAGCGTGTATGAGACAGACTTGCCCAAAGACCTTACTAACCAGGTAAGAGAAATAGACAAAGGGTGAGAAAAGTGAGTATTTTCATCATCTCTGTTTTATAGAGAAGATCTCCAGGGATTTGATGCTTTGACTGTGGTTACAGTGGAGTCTGACAGCTGTGAAAATTACAGCTGTATTCCTCAAGTTCCATGTCAGTGTCTCAGCTTTAAACTGCCATTTCTGTATCACTCACTTGGGTTTTACCTGTACATTAGAATAAAGAAGATGTTTGCAAAGAAATGAAGTTGAGTTGGAAAGAAAATGCACTGTTTAGGAATTGACAGACATGTTTGGGTTTGGGCACGCACAGTTGTTTGTTGCAAATTGAAAAAAGTCCAAGGCAAATGAACAACAGTTCACCTGTTTCAGTCTGACCACTGCTAAAACATAGAATCACAGCATGGTTTGGGTTGCAAGGGATCTTAAAGACCATCTAGTTCCAACCCCCCTGCCATGGGCAGGGACACCTTCCACTAGACCAGGTTGCTCAAAGCCTCATCCAGCCTGGCCTTGAACACTTCCAGGGATGGGGCATCCGCAGCTTCTCTGGGCAACCTGTTCCAGTGCCTCCCCACCCTCTCTGGGAAGAACTTCTTCCTGATCTCTAAACTAAACCTCCTGACTTTCAATTTAAACCCATTACCCCTGGTCCTGTCACTACAGGCCCTTGTAAAAAGTCCCCCCCAGCTTCCTTGTAGCCCCTTCAGGCACTGGAAGGTGCTATAAGGTGTCCCTGGAGCCTTCTCTTCTCCAGGCTGAACAAGCCCAACTCTCTCAGCCTGTCCCCATAGCAGAGGTGCTCCAGCCCTCTGAGCATCTTCGTGGTAGCAGAAAAGTGTCTGACATAAAATAGAGGTAGACCTGAGTTGTCAACTTCACATCTGCATTAAAATTGGGAATTGTGAGCATCTCTCATTTACAATAAAGCTTTATAAATTAGTAGGATTTGAAATTCATTACTAAAGAAGCTGCACACCTAAGTCCTAGTGCTCCCCTTGGGCATACACAAGATCTCCAACAATGTTTTTGTTAGTAAGGAGTGAGCTTTCTGGTGATAATTAAATAATACACTCATTAGGCCATTTTCACTGAAACTATTAGTAATTAGAGAATTGTAATTACTTTTTTTAATTTGGAAAAGCAAATATATGACTGCTGTGTTGGTATCCTGCTCCCCTTCAGCCTTCAACAGTGTTGCCTTACGTATAATTAACACCCCCACCTCCCCACCCCCCACTCCCCCATTTTTCTCAGAGCTTTTATCTTCTGCTGTCTCCAGGTTTTTTGTGGGGAAGGAGGGGTAAGAAAGCACCAAAAAAAACCCCAAACCACCCCACACCCAAAGAAAACAAAACCCCCCAAAAAAACCAAACAAGAAAGCTGCTCACAGATCAGGGAAATGCTTCCAAGTCATTGTCTGCTTTATTCCAGACTTACCCTTGTCTGTAATGGAATGCCAGGGTACATCTTGGAAAACAAGCAGCCTGGTGTTGTGGAAGCATGCACTAAGACATCTTCAGTTGGCAGCTCCATCTAGAGTCTGCTTCTCCCTCCAGCTGCTGTCAGTTCTTTTGGGCCCGCTGGCTCTCTAGGCAGTCTGCAATGCAGCTGCTCCACCACAGCCACCTTCCTCTCCGGCCAGACTCACTCAGGTTTTCCAGCCATGCAAATCAGTGCAAAACAGGATTTGTTGGTCAGTTCTCTTTGTTCAGGGCTGTGTGGTAAACAGCGAGTAGGGATTAGCAGTCCAGCGACCTGGATCTACGCTGTGGTACTTTGTCGTACATGTTGTTGCAGTTTGTTAGAGGTTATATTATATATTTGCTATTGATTGTCAGTTTCTATAATGTGTCATTCTATAATCTGGCATTCATGGTCTTTCAAAATGAATAAAGTATGCAAAGTTCTTGTTATTAGCAGCACTATGAGTTCTCTTCATGTTTATGCCCTTAAAAAACATATTTCAATATTTGCAGGTTTGCATGTATCTTTTTGTAAAACACCAGGGGTGTGTTGTTCAGAGGTTCAGTACCATTGTTGGCCTGCAGACACACAGTCCACACTCTTTAACTTACCCTCAATCCATCGCTTTTAGTTAAACTGGCTTTCTTTAGGCTTTCATAACATTATTTTAACACCTAGTTTGAGCACCCTGGAGCTGTCTTTCAGTAATTCACATGCCTTGTAAAGTGGAAATATATTGTCGCTCTTTATCAGAGTTTTATTGGCAGGTTGTTGTAGTGAAGCATGGTTTTGCATTCCTGTTCGTAAGGCATGGCCTAGCAGGTAACCACGCATGTGCTTTGGCTAGCTGCAAACAAGCTCAGGCCCAAGATGCTTCCGGTCACGTCAGGATGGCGCTGCAGGGTCCTGCTGCATGGCAGATATATCAGCTTTGCCTCAGCATCATAGAAAAGGACTTGCATGGCTGCTGGACCACACCTGCCTAGCACAAAGCCAACACACATCCCTCTTACACACAGAATGGAAGCTTTATAAACAATTAGAATTGCACTTTTCAGAACTAACAAATAAGCTCTTGTGTAAATGTCCTATTCTGCTTATTCTTTTCCCTTTTCTTACTTGCTAAGTTGCACAGAACTGAATCTTCTGCCAAATCCCTGTCCTGAACTAGCGCGTTTTTATTCAAACAGGACTCAGCACCCAGATAGCAGTAAGTTGATAGAGACTGCAGTGCCTCTCTTAAAAAAAAAAAAAAATCTAGTTCCTGAAGTGATACAGAATAAAGGAGCTATTGAGGGATAAGGAGCTACTCCCCAGGTTGGAATTTTTTGCTTAAAAGTGTGATGTTTGACTTCCTGGAACAAATATGAACAGAAAGCTGGTTTGAGCCCACATACAGTGAAAAGAAATTTTTCTAGGAATATGAATATAATAAATAATGAAAAGCCAAAACCGAACGGAGGTGAGTGGTGGCAAAATGCAGGGAAAAACAGCCCCTGTAGATATGAATTACAGAACTTTTGGACACAGTTGTTTATGTCATTTGAGTATTATTCATAGAAGGAATTTGTCTAAAAGATTGGAGAAAGGCATTTTGACCTGATGTTTTACCAAAAAAATGCTTGTTCCCCTTCTCTTACCAGTAGCTGGCTGTCTCACGGTGTCTTGTGATATTTGCAGGGTGATGTTCAGTTGCAGCAAAATGAGCGTTTCAACATGTTTGAGAAAACAGGCATCCAGTTCTTGGAAATCCAAAATGCTCAGCTTGCTGATGCAGGAATTTACACGTGCACAGTGGTAAACAGCGCTGGGAAGGCATCTGTGTCTGCAGAGCTCACCATTCAAGGTACAGCAAAGAGTTTACAGGAGAGAGCACAGTGAACCACAGACATTCCTTTAAAATATCCTTGGTTGTGTCCTCAGTACAAGCATTTGCTTTTTCTCATTGTTTTCCTCTCTCTTCATTAAATGATAGCTTGGAGCATGCTACAGCTGAAATCTTTGTATTGGTTCAATGGGAAAAGGCTATCCAAATGCTTTCTAACAAATTTGTTTCAAGCCAACTTTACTGTGATTTTGACATTCATATGTTTTGAACATAGATCTTAATTTCAGCCAATGGAAATATTCATCCTTATAATCAGTAATTAATTTTTTATTTGCTAAGTACCAACACCAGGTGCACGTTTATATTTATGCCAGCTCCCTTTTGGGAAGTAAAATTGTATCTATGTTTGTAGAACCAGGAAAGTAAAGTAAAGAAGCATGACTCTCAACTTTATGGGGAAAAAACAGCTTAATGAGATTAAATAATTAAGGATGATCTATTCCATATATGCAGTAGCATGTACAGTTCATCTTGCAGTTTGATGTTTCTTAGGGTGTCCTTTGCCTTAGCCTCAAATCACGCAGCCTTCAGCAACCACACCAAAGAGGAATTTCATCAGTCAGTGGGTAAGCAGTCACTGGACCCAGTTAAATAATGAAATCGTCAGCAGCTGAAGTCATAAGATCGGTGGGTTGCATATGCACCCAACAATGAGTGTTTTGATGCAAGATTTTTGGGTTCACATCTATGCTGTCACTCTGTGACAAGAATATAAATAACAAGAGGATTGACATTTGAGACCCTTGAACCACAACTAGCATTTACCACTTAGAATCATAGATTCATTTAGGTTGGACCTTTAAGGTCATCAAGTCCCACCGTTAACCTAACGCTACCAGCCAAGTCCCTCACTAAATCATGTCCCTCAAGCTTAAAGCTGTACTTTTTATCTGTAAGTTACAATCTGCTGAAGCTATTGTAGAAGGAGCTTCCACAAGTTGCCTATTCAACTGATTTTTTTTATATGAAGGGACATTTTGTTCAATAAGCCTTTTTTTCAAAGCATGAAACTTGATCCTTACTTATTCTCCCTGAAGTGGTGAGCTTTCTGTTGTGTAATGGGTACATCTGCCTTGAGACATGATGCAGAACTGGGGTCACAAAGTCAGCTGTGGTATATGTTTGCTTCAGATGCTGACCACATTTCTGAACAATGCGTGCATTCTTTCTTGGATTAGTAGAGGTCAGTAAAAAGGGCACTCTCTTCAATGTACTTGACTAATCAGATGATTCCACTTACCTAACCACAATTGATAATACCTAATTCTTTCATTATCAATTAAATCAGGTCATAGGAGTTGCTGCAAGATGCTAGCAGACAATCAAGTGGCTCAGAATTACTACATTTTCTTTTAAACCCATGCAATCTCATATATAGACAATCTTGTTCCAAGAGCTACATTTTTTGCTCCAAGTTCCCATAGTGGAAAGTGGAGAAGGAGGGGGAAAATACTCTTTTAATTGACAGGGTTGCATGGTATTGTCTTGTCTGCAACCAGTAGTTATTCAGCTTCCTCGTCTGCATTTATCCAGTCTCTTCAGCTTTCAGTTTTATGTGAAGAATTTCTGTCACTGTTTATTGACAGGTTTATTGAAGTGAGGTCAATGGGTTATTTCCCTCTCTCACTGCAGCTTTTGTGTGTGTGCAAAGAGATTCTTTTGGTCACTCTGAATGGTGTGGCAAGTCCAAGCATTTAGATGTGGATTTTTGCTTGCAAAACATAGAGGAAATCAGGACATCATCCATCACATGGTTTTAGTCTTTTCCCTGAGGTAAAGACTCTGAAATAATTTTTATGGAGTGTTTGTTGGTGACTTCCAAAATTTATTATCTTGCAAATTCATTATTACATGTGTCTCTACTGTAGTTTCTAGTCTCGCAGCTGACAACAGTGTAAATGCAACTTTGATCTCACTGGGGGATAACAAGCTGCATTTAACTAAGGAAAAATGGAGAGATGTGGTTGTAACTTGATCTGGAGTGCTATTTCTCTCCTCCCAACTATTTATTGTCTTGTTCTGTCCCCAAGGAAAGCAAATACTGCCAAGGTTTGGGAGAATGCATGGAGGGTTACGCACATGTGAACTAAGAGACTGACTATGGGCAATATAGGCTCTGTTCTATCAATGCAGCTGGTGAGGTACCTTGGCAAATCAATATCGCTCAGCCATGTTCCCAGATTTCCTGGTGGGGTTGCAGAGTGAAGAAATGTCATATATTAGCGTTTGTGTTGTTGATGTTGAGCCTGATAATCCTTGCTACGCAGCAAATGAGTTGGTAGAAGTTTACAGGTGGACTCAGGTTTTGGGAGCTTTTACTGCTGTTCATTTGGTTTTGTGTTTTAGCCAGAGGACAGCTGCAGTTTAACTGTAGGCACGCTCAGGTGTAGTACTGATGATTTGTCTTTCTCTTCTATGAGCTCTCTGGATTTCCCATAAGATTTGATGAGCTGCCTCCTAGTTGGAATCTCTTCCCTCCTTCTTTCCCCCAACAAGGAGCCTTTAACAGTTGGAATCCCTTCCCTACTACTGTCCCCCAACAAGGAGCCTTTGAGGCTCACAGAATCTTTAGTTCTCAAGGGACTTGAGAACTTAGTTGACACGGCAATGTCTCAAAATGGACCAAGACCACTTTGTGTTTCAGCTGAGCAGCTTGCTGTTGTCCGTATCCAATTTCAGGTGTGACGATAGTCAATCTTGACTTAAGTAGGTTGACAATATGAAAAGTGAAGGTTCTTAAGTATATTCTTTGCTTAAAATATTACAAATTTATGGAACTGTGTGTAGTATGGTATGCATAAATTACCTGGTTTTTTTCTTTTTTTAATTTCAGGTCCTGATAAGACTGACACATACGCCCAGCCTCCATGGTATGTTTTAACGACAGTACTTTCTCAGTACATTTAATTGCAGTGCACTAATGTTGACATTTACTGCATGAGCCTTCCTCACGAAGTGATAAATCTTTTGGAGTCAGTCTGTATTGGGAAGTTAGAAAATGTTTACTTGGAATGAGATTCTCTCTTACTTCCAAATTCAGCTGTCCTGGTAGACTCCTACAAAATAGTTGGTGGGACTGGTGGCAACACTGTGAAGTACAGGGTTCTGGTCTGGTTCAGGAAAGCAAAATTTAGATGGCTTTATGCTCACTGTTCCCTTATAGCTCAAATAGTTATATAATCCCAACAAAAACTATATGAGAAGCAATTATACTCTGTATCACTTGGTCAAACTTCCTTTTAGGAGTCAAAAACCTGAATGCATCATGTGAGTGCTGAGCTGGTGGTTCTTTGCTGTCATGAGCAAAATGTGGTATGGCCATGGTCTTTGCTGTTGTCTGAAAATACATACAAAAATATGGGTAAAATAACAAGGAAGAAACCCATATTTTAAGTCTTTATGAAGATTTTAAAAGTTAAATTACTATGATTTAAATAAAAATATTTGTGTAAAATGGCTTTTCTTCATGAATAGAAAATGCAGGAGTGAAATGCTCTAAGCTGACTGTGTAAGACCAGTTCCTTTACAGTCTTCAGGGTATTTAATTTGTCCTCACATGCCCTGGATGGGATTTCAAAAGAGTGTGTTCACATTGTCCCAACTCCATCTCCACCGCAAAGTGGATCTCAAAATGCTGCAATACCCTGTTTTTCAGGTCTGTGTGGTTTTGTTTTTTTTTTTTAAGAGCATACTTTAAAATAAGTTTAGTGTGCATGAAACTGCACAGCTCTACCGCAGAACTCCCTGTGTACTGGGTTCTCCAGAGTAGTTTTGCCTCCTCCATCATTTATTCACAAAAAAAGGGAGATTTTGTACAATGTAAAAATCTTGTGTAACTGCACGTCTTGTGAGCATTAATTCTTCAGTGCATTTAACTCTGGCTGAAGAAAGTACTACAATAAATAACCTGAATCTCCCTGGGAGAATAAGTCAATGGCACTAAGTATAGCAAAACAGAGCGGGGCTAGAAATTACTGCCAGTATTTCAAATATCTTCCAGTTCTGCTGTGGAATAATACTTTGAAAGTGTGAGACAGACACAGTGCTCTACAGGTAATAGCTTAGTGGTCAGGGCAGACAACGTCAGTGTAGGAAACTTAAATTCAAGTCCTCAATTAGTCAGCTACTCATGTGCCCCCAGAGGACTGAGCAGTAGATCCATCATAATTCTGAGAAATTCCTCCTAGTAAAACCATAGCTGATATCGCTGTATCCAACCAAATGATTTTTTTTTTTTTTTTGACAACAACCCTTCTCCCTCCCCTAGACTTTAGTCAGGTTTCCTGATCTCACTCTTTTGAAATCACCTAAATTACAAGAGACCATAATTAGAAACAGCAAATTCACTGCACAATTTGCATTTACATTTCCCTCTATGTGGGGTTTTGAGCTATGATTATATGTGGCCTCAATTTATTAAAGCATGAAGTAGTGTTCCTTCATGATCATTCCAGGGTCTCATGTAACTGCTCTCTATCTAAAGCAGTGTATGCAAGGTTAGTGCCTGACTCAGAACATGTTAGACCCAGAGCAGTGGGTTTGTGTCTAGAATTTGTGTCTGGATTTGTATCTCAGTTGAGACAGTGTCTGAGCACATTTTATGAAGCTTTTCACTTCGCCTCTTTCATGTTCTTTCTGTGTTATTAATCTGTGTGAGGGAAACTGAAGGCTAATCAGTTCACCTTGCTAAGGGCTTGCATATTTGTATCATTGTTGATAATAATAATTAGTCTTTATACAGTGTCATGTATCTGTAAACTTTTCCTTTTCCTTCAGCATGCCACCAAAACCAACAACACTTGCTATTAAAACCACTGAAAATTCAGAATTCAAACAGGCAACTAGCAATGGGATTGCTAAAGAGCTGAAATCTAGCAGCACTGAACTCATGGTTGAAACCAAAGACAGGCTGTCAGCAAAGAAAGAAACCTTTTACATTGCCAGAGAAGCCAAAGACAGTAGGCAGGGACGGCACCAAGAAGCCAATGCAGTGTCTCCTCAAGAATCTAAAGAAGGGACAAAGGAATCCCAGGTCTTGCAGAAAACTTCAAGCACCATCACGCTACAAGCTGTCAAACTGCAACCAGAACCAAGGGCAGAACCCCAGGCCACTTTCACCAGACAGGGCGAAGACAGGAAAAGGGCTGTGCAGCCCCTGACGGCAGCTCAACAAGCCCCACCTCTGGCAGCGCAAGGCAGTCCAAGGAGTAGAGAAGCACAAAACCGATCTGGAGCCCAGAAGGCTGTGATGGAGAAGAGGGAGCCTTTGGGAATTCCTCCTCAGTTTGAGAGCCGTCCACAGAGCCTGGAAGCACCAGAAGGCCAGGAAGTTAAATTCAAGACCAAAGGTAAAGGAATGGAAGTTCCCAGAGCCCTGGGGTTAGTCAGGTTCCCCTTCTGTGTGTGGAAGCAATTCCTTCTTTACTGCAAGTTGTCCTCCTGAAAGATTTTGGAAATGGATGCAAAATCTCACACTATTTCCACAACACTCAAATTTTCAAATCATTCCATCCCATACTGTCTGTCACTTCTTTCAATCAATGATCCTCTTTCTAGGAAGTAGTTTTAGGGCGTTATATGTGAGGGTGAAAGAGAGAAAATGTATGGTACACTTTCCAGAACTTTGGAATTGGTTATATTGCCCTTAAGCCAAAAAAAAAATATCGGATAAGAAACTGCCATCAGTCACTGCATTTCCCTTGCAGCAGCTACTTTTACCCCTCATGTTTGGTCAACCCAATGCTGATCTGAGTGCTTCCTAACAGCTGAAATGGTAAAGTCAGAATTAAAAGCTGTAGCTTAGATTTTCTCTGCAGAATTTGACTGGGTTTTAACCTCTCAAGAGAGTAATGAGAGCTGCTTTTTGCTGAATCCTGTGAGTAGATTTGGAACATGCCTTTTTTTTTTTTTAATTGCAATTTTAGTAGAAAATAATCTTGAAGAATTTTTCTGCTATTTTTTAAATATAGCATTACCACTTCAAGTTGTTCCCACAAGTGAAAGAGAAATTGGTTTTTATGTCTCTGGAGAAAAAAAAAATTACAACAAACCCATGGTAATTGATTTAATTTCTTCATAGTTTTTTCCCTATGAACAAAGAATACAATTTATATCACAAACGCAGAGAGCAAGGAGGGAAAAAATATTCCAACAGTCCCAACAGCTTCTGAATAGTTTATATTTCAGATGCATTCGTACTAAGAACATGAATTGTTTTCCATCAGAGCATCTCAAAATCTTTGCAAGGTCTAACTAATCCATGATCCTGTTTGATAGGGAAATTTGGTCCCTATTGTACCGATCACAAGGAGATCATTCAGTTCTGATTGAAGTCAGTGAATGTCTTTTCATTTGGCTTTAGACCCACCTCCCAGACTCTTACATGCAAAAGCAAGGTGTCTGTGGGGAAGTTAGAAAGGAATGTCCCTAGCGCCTTAATAACTAATCCAAGAACCTCGGTTTCCTGAGACTCCTCTCCACAAGGGTGCCCAGGGTTGCTTTCACAAGCACCTTCTCTTCCTGGTTGCGATGGACAATGGAAATCTTATTACACCCCGAAGAAGGCTTCTCCCTTCCAGGCTGTCAGCTCAGCATCCTTCTGGGTCTGTGCAGTTACTACGAAGCATCCAGGTTCTTTGAGACTTCCGGGTGTGGCATTTTTAATTCCTCCTCCCCAGCTTTTGGAGGATCCCCCACATCCTTCACCAATTGTCTGTGGGTTCCAATGTGCTCTTTCTCTGCTGGCCAAGAAAGAAATCTTTTCTGAATTCTAACTCCTAGTTTCTAGTGGAGAAAATTCACATTAAAATGGCATTTCTTGTTTTCTCATGTATGCATTCCATTTTTTGCCCTATATGTGGGTGTAATGGTAACCTGTCTCCTTCCTAATTTTTTGTGGATTTGGAGAATCTGGAGCTGGATTTGGGGGCTGCTTTTTTCCCAGAGAGAAGGGAATCCTATTTTTCCTATTTCTAGTAACTTGTGTCAGATCAGGTCCTGCTAGCTAAGGGTGGTTCTTAATAAAGAAAATCATTCCCCTATCCTTGTATTTTCTCTATTCAGAAGGGTTTCCTTCAGTATGTCATGTCTGTTATGGGTATTCCTGCCGTCTTTTACTGCCTGTACCTTCCTCCAGGGCTGAGCACTCTTGCTATCATAAAATGAGTAGAATTGGGAAGAAACATCAGCAAGGTGGAAAGCCCCAGAGGGGCCCTGTTTGATGAAAATAAGTGAAGGGTGGGGTTGGTGGCCTTTTCCATCATTCTTTTCTAACCTCTTCTCTGTGGTCATCATAGCAACTGCCCCATGAAGCCCAGACCTCCCTCAACACTACCAGGAGCCCAATCTCATTTTCCACAGCTCTTACACAGGCAAAGAAGGCAGTGAAGCTGCAGCTGTGTTGTTTCTGCTCCCTGAAAATTTACTGTCCTAGGAAGCTGCCTGCTTCACCTACATCTGGACCCCAGCCTGGAAAAAAAACAACCCAGAGTCAGAGAATGGTTGAGGTTGGAAGGGATTTCTGGAGGTCATCTGGTCCAACCCTACTCATGCAGGGTCACCTAAAGCAAGTTGTCCAGGACTAGGTCCGGATGGATTTTGCCTCTCTCCAGGGATAGAGACTCCACAACCTTCTGGGCAACCTGTGCCAGTGCCTAGTCACCCTCACAATAAAATAGGGTTTATGTTCAGACAGAGCCTCCTGCATTTCAGTGTGTGCCCATTGCCTCTGTCCTGTCACTGGACACCACTGAAGCGAGACCAGCTGTGTCATCTCTACACCCTCTTTTCAGACACTGCTATGCATAGATGAGATCTCCACACCCCATGCCCGCCCACCCCACCCTAACCTCCAAAGCTTTCTCATCTCCAGGCTGAACAGTCCCAGAATAAATGAAGTCAGTGACAGGTACCATGGGTTGCAAAGCACTGCTGGGTGCTCAGAGTTTAGCATCATAGGAAGGAATGGGGAGAAATGTCTTTTCCTCCTCTAATATCTCATTACATAAATTTTGTATGTGACTTTCAGAGCAACAACTTTCAGGTAGAAGTGCTTGGGGTTTTTCAAGTTATCAAATATTTGTTATTTTACAAAATGGACTGGCCAAAAGATTTTTCAAGGGCAGATTTTTTTAAGACAGTTTGCGTTTTACTTGCTCATTAAGGTTTATGTAATTATGTATGCGTAAATTACACCTAATTTAGACTAAAGCGAATATTGGAATTACATTGAGGGGAATACATGTTCAGAAAAATTCAAATATCTGGTTGTCTAGTTTCAGGGAAACCCAAACCAGATGTGGAGTGGTTCAGAGAGGGTGAACCTATTAAAGCTGGAGAAGATATCCAAATATATGAAGAAGATGGAATTAATTGCCTATGGCTAAAGAAAGCCTGCTTGGGGGACAGTGGATCTTACAGCTGTGCAGCTTTCAACCCCAAAGGCCAGACTTCCACCAGTTGGTTGTTAACTGTCAGAAGTAAGTAAGCTCTTGTTAGCCCATCTGCTTTGAAAACTGTGGCTGGGCTTTTCTAAGCCATTGAAGGATGGTGACTACAAAATTTCTATTAGGTCTTCTCAATGCAGGTTAATTCTAATTAGTCTCAGTGACTAATGTGGTTCAGGATAGTTGGCAACCCACTTTCTGCGTCAGTTTCCCTTCTCACCTTTTGTTTTTGTTGTTCGTGTAGCTGAAACCGTCTCACTGAATGTTTTGCAGGCAGAGAGCCCTGTTCTTCATTGGGGTTTTCCATTAATGCTTGTATTTAATACAGGTTGCTGAGGATTTTCTTGCTGTTGTTCTGCATTCAGTTCTTTTGGCGTTGCTCAGCATTTCTGTAGGACACTGAGTATCTGAAGTGTTTTTCAAGCACAAACCAATCCTGTGCAGTAAAGCAAATATGAAGAAAAGTAAAGGAATGAGAATTACCTTCTGCTAAATTCAATTACACCTCACAGTGACAAATTATTTTGCGCTTGAAGGCATTGTCTTACTGGTCTGGTTGAAAGATCTGTTGGCGTCTTAGTAAATCCTATCCTCAATTCTAATCTTTTCACCTGCTTTTAGGTTTTGTTCCAGAGCTGTGATTTCTCTATTTCCTGTGCCTGTGGTTAAACCAGGATACCCAAGATACTCTAATTTTCAGTCTCATGAGAGACCTGTAAACTGCATCCTTAAGTCACCCTGTTTCATGGCCAGCCAGGGCAAATATTGGGGAGGGATTGGGAGAAGACAGACAAGAGAAGAATTATCCTTTCTGTTCTTTGCTCTGAGCTCTCTGGTAATATGTTGCATACACTTGTAGTGATTGGCTGCAAATGGTGGATTCCGGCATAGAAAACCACCCTTCGAGATACAGCTTGAGGGCTGGCAGTGCTTGCCTTGTAGGTTATAGAAAAATCCCTTCTTTACAAAACATTTCACCATTGTTTTGATTCTTTTTTGGTTTTGCTTGTTTTCATGGAATGAATCTTTTAGCCCAGCCATGTCACCTAAGTATACCTCGAAAAAGTCTCTGATAATTCTGTCAATTTTCATTAAAGGAACTGTTTCATTTTGGTTTTAAAGGGCCTAAAGTTCAAGAGGTTGCTCCATGCTTTTCCAGTGTCTTGAAAGGATGCACTGTGAGTGAAGGGCAAGACTTTGTGCTGCAGTGCTGTGTAGGAGGCGTCCCTGTCCCTCAGATCACATGGCTTCTCAATGGTAAGGAATCCCCTGCTCTGCAATACCTGCACGCACCCACTTGGCATCCACAGTCACAAACCAACTCTGATCAGTACATAGCAAGGCTGTGAACACTGCACAAAACACTCTAAATCACCGAAATACGATCCGCTAGAATATCTGAGGAAAATCAATTTATATGCACAGAAGGTGGTTTTCTTCAGCTGTTTTCTGTCTTACTGCAGTTTTCCAGTATGTCCAGGAGGGGACTCTGGTGGCAAGATTGTGAGCAGATGGGTTTCCTGGGTATTGTTAAACGCAACTTTTCACCACTTCAACAAAGTCTGTGTTGCTACTGTATGCCGAATCCTGTGCTACCCCCACTTCTTTAGCAATAGCCGCTGCTCTGAGAGTAACAGATTGGCATCATGGTCCTGCAGGGATAATAAGCTCTAAGCAAAATAAGTGCAGTTTATCACTCTTTACGGTAGGAAGGAAACCCATGCGTGATTCCACCCTTCCATGTGCTGGGCAGGTCTTAATTGGTCTTGGCAGCTATGTCCCCAAGATCTTAAAATCACAGCTGTTCTGCTTGCTTCTCTACTAGAAATCTTTTCCTTGAGATTCAAACACTTGCCCAAAGCTGACTAAAACAAAAGGATAAGTAAAATTTTTTTAAACGTTTATCAGACTCTGTAATCTCCTAACCTGCCCTGGTTACACCACTGAACATGAAAGTTTCCTTAACAGACTCCTCTTAATATCAAAATTGGACTGAAACATGAGTGTTTTGCTTAGATTCCAAATTATTTCAGAGATACAGGGACAACACACTTTGGCTGAGGGCTTTTTCCATTTAGAGCCATTTCTATTAAACACTAGACAGATTTCTTCAGCTTACCCCTTGGTCACCCCTCTTATTCCTGAAGAGCAATTGATTTTTTGCAGACTCTCCCAGGCTATCTATCTTTGTGTGTGTGTAATTTAAAGACAAATAATAGCACACTTTTCCAGAAAGATGTTTCCTCCAGGTTGGTTTTAAAATCAGTTATTTGCACATGATCTCTATTTTGCCTTTGCTGTTCAGCATAAATGGGGTAACTCAAAAAGGTGGCAGGACAAATGAACCATGACCTTGAGACTGGTACGTTCCCACAGCCTGGTCTGTTCCCCTCCCCATAGCTCCACGTCTAGAATAGAAGGGCCGCTGCTTTATTTACAGCACAAAACGTGAGTAAAGGCTCTGAGACTCTCCCGCTGGAAATAATTTGTTTCTGTGTCTGAAGGCTACTCTGCAGTTTCTCCTTTGCAGACGTGAGTAGAATCACTGTTTTGCAATGCAAGAATTGTGTCTTGTAGCACGGAAGGTGCAAGTCCAACTCAGAGGGTCAGTCATTTCTTCTTCATGTTCCAAGGGTACCCCCTGCTTATAAGGGGTTCCCTTAGTCATTGAAGGATGTATTTGTACCCAGTTGTCTTCCATATACAGGGCATCTTCCTGTCTCAGATGACTTGCTGTGTCACAGTTCATGAGGCAGAGATGCAGCATCTTCATTGATGTAACTATGTTCTGCTTTACTAACCAGAAAATTGTTGTCTCCTGAAAAACACAGCCTAAAGATCAATAAGCAACACATTTCTGAAGGCCTCCAGTATGCACTGTGCCCCTCTGCCTTTTTGCAGGATGTTTGTTCAGCCCTGGCCTTTCTTCTCACTAATCTCAGATGAATCTGCCCCTCTGTAGGTATAACCATGTTTGTGTTGCATCCAAGCTTCTAACTGCAATCAGTTAGATCAATGTCACAAGCAGGCAAAAGCAGGTGGGTTTTTTTTTTTTCCCGGATAGCTGGATTTGAAACCATCAGGATTCTGTAAGTGAAAACCAGTGCATTAACTGTGCTCTTAAATCAAAAGGCAGTGATGAGTCTGAGTAACAGAAGCCCAAGAAATAACCATAATAATAAAAATTAGAGGCATCATATATTATTCTAAAGACATAAACATGCTACTTTAAATCTAAACTCCTAAAACATGCCACCATAGTTTAATGCCTCTCTGTCCTGCCTCTGATTGTGATACTTAACTGTTTATATACCATTTTGATACAAACTTGAGTGGATTATAAACAGGTAGTTGAATGCTGATAATTTCATGTACACTCCTAGGGTCATTATTTTACCTGAAGAATGAATTGGCTATTGTGATATCTGTTTGAATGCAAACATTTCCTTCCCATCTGCCATCTAGCTGGATACTGCTAACTTTTCATATTTATAGCCATTGCCAAATAAAGGAGAAAGTTGTGTCTCTGGTCCTGCAATAGTACTCCAAGGAGACATAACAACGCTTTTGGCAAAATGACATGATGGAGTCTTTCATCAACTGGCCATATGAAGAAAAAAGTGTATTCACAGTATGTAATTTGAGGCAGGCAGAAAAATTTTCTTTTAGGTGTGACAATCTGCTGTCCATGCTTGGAATATAAAGCTTTTTAAGTTAACAACCAATAGCCTGCAACAGAGAAAAAACCAATCTGCTGAGAGCAATCACACCACTGTCCAAAATATAGCACGTTTGCTAAACTCCAGAGAAAAAAAATCTTATGGGACAGATGTGTAAAGTTCACAAGAACATGTCAAATGCAAATTGTCTTGCAAGCATGACAATAGTAACAAACTAGAATTAATTTTTGAAAGGAATAGTGAGAAAAGTAGGTCTATCCTGATGAAATAATGAATGTAAAGACCAAGTTATCAAATCATAAGAAACATGAACAGAAGGCTGCTTTGAGAAACAAAAAATAAAGGGTAAAAAGCAGAACAGTCTCACTCCTAGGCTGGCCAGCCCTTGGTACTGAACAGTCTGTATGCCATTCAGGCTGCTTTCCCCACAACCTCCAAGGAATCCACACCGCCAGACAACTAAAAGACTGGACATAACTTCATGTACCCTGTTACATACAAGTACTACTTTAGATATTGAGCATTTTTACCAGCTGTGACTACATGCAGCTTTAAAACATTTTTCAACTCATTATATAGATTGACCTTTCAGATCAACCAAGTCAAAAACCAGGTGTTGTATGCAGTGCATTGTCTATAATTACTTTGTAGCTTCTGTGAGGATGAGTAGTTTTCCCATATTCATAGAGACTGCACAAATAAGAGCTACCTGACTGAACTATGGATTTTATATGAGCTCTTGCTCTTCATGTGCTCTACCAACTTTAGGGATTTTTCTTAAACTTTTTCCCTATTTCAATGATTTAAAGCTTTTTTCCAACTTTTTCAGGAAGTTTTTAATTGTCCTTTTGCTCTCACTCTGCCCTTTAAGTTTCTTTCTGGATTTTCCCTGACTTACTGTCAAATTCCCTGAAAATAAACTTCTTTATAAGGCTTTGTTGAGGCCAGAACTAAAACACAAGAACTTCTCTGACAATACTACAGTGTTAAATACTTTATTGGTAACTTCTTTTTAAATTGCAGGAATAATGCCTATGTATTTAAAATATGTTCCTTTTCATATTGCTTTCCATGTGTTGGGTTTTTTTCCCCTAGTTTGAATGGAACCTCTTTCTGCTGAATTTAAAAACAGTATGACGGTGGCTTTAGCATAACATTTCTCAGCATGGTGTTTGGTTTTAGGATAGCTTTCTGATCTATCCAGAAAGCTTTTAATAAATGGGCCAGGGGAAAATTTCCTTTCTTCTGGCATAACATGCCAGCAGAAAGGTATTTTTTGTTATTGTTCCTGCTGCCAAGCTGTCACGGAGATTTGACTGTTCTGCCTCTGGAGAAAGGAACATTTCACTACTGGGAGAGTTGCTTTTATTAGATCAAAATATAAGTGCAGTGGTCATAATTTAGAATCTTGCTGCAGGTTACTCCTCGGGGCTGATACACTTTTTTTTCTGGGGTCTGATGAAAAGGCTATTCTGTAAGTGAATTCACTGTTCTGTAAATAGGGTTAAAAACAGACAGTTTTGTTGGGAGCTGGAGTGAAAAAGAGGATGCCCTGAAAAATTTGAGGACATGGTGAAGGAGACCACATTTTTCTTTTCCACATAGAACACTTACCCTATTTGTTTGCTTATTTGCAGCAGAAATAAAAAGGTAATGCTCTGGTTTTGATGATGCCACTTTTAGCCCAAGTGTATTTTTGTTATGGTTATCATCGTAGCGTCATTAGGCACCATTAAGAGTTTCAGTGTCAGAATCCCAGGCAGGATCTCTGTCAGGTTAGATATTCTGCATTCAGACCAGGAAGGCAGTCCAGTGCCTCATGTCCTCTTACAGAAAGCTCTGTCTGCTTGGGCTTCAGCTCTACACACACGTGGCTGAATGTAATGTTATACCCGCATGCGAAAGTACGTGATTGGACCTAATAGTTGCGACAACTTGTGTGTAACCGAGTGAAAGGGAGCTCAAAGGAACCAGTCATAAGAACATGTGACCTGTGAGGAAGGTGGAGAGAGTTTAACCTAAAACTGGAATCTTCTGGGCCGTTGATT
Source organism: Eurypyga helias (assembly GCF_000690775.1). Taxonomy (NCBI): domain Eukaryota; kingdom Metazoa; phylum Chordata; class Aves; order Eurypygiformes; family Eurypygidae; genus Eurypyga; species Eurypyga helias. Next base: position 102,931 of record NW_010248105.1, on the reverse strand, counting down.
AAATGATCACCCCAGTTTTTCATGCAGCAGAAAATTCAGTAACTTAACAAATAGTTGACTTCTAAGATAAGTAAAGGAACAAGGTCATCTACCACTTTTTATAATATATCTAAGTATTTTGGCACATGAAATCAATTTTCGTAATTCCTTTTGACCATGATTTCCCAAGTGACAGATGTCTTTGATTCTGTCCTGCACAAGTTCTCTGCAGTTCCACCCTCTTCTCTTAGATAACCCTAATTCCTTTTTCCAGCATGGTGTTTATGCACAGATACCAGGCCCTCTTAAGCACTGCATACACTGGGAAAGCAACCAATGATGAGTCAGTAGTGGAAAGTATTTAATATTGGGAAAACAGATTGCAGAAGCATTTCAGAAAGTAAGGCTGAGATTGATGACAGTTTCTGAAACAATAGCAAGGCAACTTTAACCAGTTTACACCAACATTTAAGCGTGTTCCAAAGCAATTCAAGGAGCAAGTGTCTTAAAATCAACTTCTTTAATAGTCACGCCACCACAGATCAGACTGTACCTGTCTGCTACCGGACCATACACACTGTAGTGTAGATTGTCTGTGTACATCAGACTCTTGGCTCCATCATAGATTTTGCTGTCTCACTTGGGATGTCCTCTACCACAAAGTACTTGTTGGAGGACCTCAAGTGCTTCTCCATGCTCAACAGGTTTTGCACAATAACACTAATATCTAGTTTCAGGCAAAGTACAAGGTGGAGACAATGTCTGTAGCAAGCACACAAGACATTTATCCACCTGAAAGAAAAACTGTTCAAAACACAAAGACAGACCTTTCCCCTCTTACTGCTACTCAACACCCTGTGAACCTAACGGTGAGATTTGTCTGACAACTGTATGCTGCATTGTGCTTGGGATGCTGCTGTTTGTAGTCACTAGAGAGCAGTGGCTGTGCACCAGACAGAGCGATTAGGCTCTGCGCTAATTTCCCTGAAAAGAAGGGCTTTTGAAACTTGTAATGTATTAAGACATTTCTCTTCCTTTCTGTTGGCAGACCAGCCAATTCAGTATGCCCATTCCACTTTTGAAGATGGAGTTGCAAAACTGACTGTTCAAGATGCCCTACCAGAAGATGATGGCGTTTATACCTGTCTGGCTGAAAATAACACAGGACAGGCATCTTGCAGCGCTCAGGTCACAGTCAAAGGTGAGTATCTCAGCATCACTGCTGATATCAAGCTAAGATGTTTTAAAAAAGAAATCTTGGATCCTTAACAGAGGTGGTTGTTAGTTATTTCCATGTTTTTTCTAAGCTGTTGTCGGCTGGGTACCTTTACTCCCCCTTGGAGGTGTGTGCCACTTAAATGCTTAGGGACTGTGAAATGAGAAGTAATATGCATGTTTCAGGAAAAGACATTAGTGCTCTGACCTTACCAAGAAGGGCTAAGTTTTGGAAGTACCAGCATACGAAAGGACTGATGCTGCTGAAGGAAAAATAAGTGCAGCATCACCCATCAGTCAGAGTGTGTTATCATGAGAAGGCAGATGCTTCTCCTTTCTCTTGAAAGGCAAAGCACAGAAATCAGTGCCAGGGACTGCAGTTACGATAGCAAATGCCAATATTCTTTTTCTGCTACCAGTATTTATCAGAGGTGATTCTGAAGAGGTATGTATCATCTAATTTGGAGCAGTGTATCTCTAAGCAGAATTTTGGTAGTGAAACTAGCAGAAGAACATTGTAGTAAGCAATTGAGATGATCTCTTGTCTCAGAAATCTGAGAGCACCCTCTTTGCAAGTATCAATAATTTGATACCCTCACCGCTGATTTCACATAGCTGATTTGTCCATGAAAGCCATAATTCTGCAGTAGGATCTGAACAAACAGTTTGAAAGACCAGATGTCACAATGAAGACAAGAGATGACAGAATCCCACAGATAAATTGAACAGTGAGGTGGTATCAATCAGTATTATGGTCTTTAATTCTTATCATTTCACCTGGCATCAGTTTATGCAGTTGTTTGGTTTTATGGCTTGGAGATGACCAGTCCCCTCCCTCTACAATCCTCCTCCCTTAGACTTCCCCTCTCTCTAAAATCAAGCCTGTATTTGGTATTTGTCATCTGCAAATTATTTTTTCCCGAAGTTATGATAGTTTGCCACTGCCTGTCTAACAGACTTGTGAGTGACAACTACCAAGGAACTATTCCAATTGTCTATGTCCAAATAATACCTGCCCCAGATTTTTACATGCAGCTTGGTGGGAAATGTACCCTGATCCCTGGGATCCCAGGATTTGTCTTTGTTTGCCAGTGTTCTATGGTGTTTGTCTACAGCACTGCAGTGGTATGCCTGCCCCTATTCTGTCTGTATGAATCCACTTAAAACCCTAGACAAGCTTAAAATGAAAACAAAATCATTCTGATAAACCTCTGAGTTAATTTCTTGATTACTGAATTAGAAATGCAGTCATTCCCTCCCTGCCATCCCTCTCCCCCTGAAAAAAGGCACCAAGTAGAAAAGATTGATTTAATATAAGCCTGAAACTAATCTGTTCTCAAAGCTGTCATTTATAATTTCTCTGCAGCATTTCATCTGCATTAGCTAAGGGTCAATCAAGAGCGCTCCGGCTCAAGGGAGCTGTCTTTGACATGGGACCTGCTGGTTCTTCACTGGGACATAGAAACCAAGAAGACAGCCGATTTCTGAGTTATTTTAGGGTTGACATACAGTTTTAGCGTGGGGGCAATAGTGATCTAACCTTTCCCTAGGTTTATGTACTCTGCTGAGCTATTTCAGGCTACAGAGTTGCTGTTGCACTGAGTTGGCTTCCTCCTGTATTCTAGCTAGTCTGGGGCTGGAAAGCTACGTTGCTGCTATGATGGGGACTTAATTCCTCTGTTTTGCATCCTATTCTATTTTGTGGGAATCAAGGAGGGGAATACAATTGCAGAATTAAGAACACGCATGACAGGCTGTGAAACCATGTGTTCAACATTTTTACAGCTTTAACTGTCCCCTCCACTTCCTCCTAAAACTCATTATGTCTCTGTTGCCATGAAGATTACAGTAACTTTCCCCAAGACTCAGATCAATATAGATTTGCCTGCCAAAAATAGTACCAATTTTTAAATCATGATTTCCAAATCTCTTATGTGTTCATATATTTTTCCATCAGAGCCTCTAGCAAATGCTTATTGGCATTAGAGTTCTCTGGGACTCTGAATTCTGCTGCTAAGGCTTCTTTCATTGCTCAGCATGTGCAGACAGATTACAGCAGGAAATCAGTGTACGTGCAGAAGGAGAGAAAACTTCGAAAATCCTCTCCTGACTAGACATTGATTTTTGGAAAAAAAGTCTGTAAGAACAACTTCTGCATTGTAACCCACCTCTCTCCAGTTCCTTTTTATCTCCAAGGCAATTTAAGGGTTTCAGGTTTCATTCAGTGTTCTGTTTGTTCATTCATCGTGAGAGAAATATTTTCCTTTTGTATGTGAAAAGTAGTTTATATTTAATCTAAGAAGGAATGGATGTTCTTGGCATATCATCAATATCAGACCAGTGTCAGAATTCGGCTTTTCCTTAACTGGCTACTCTTGGTCCCTGGACGTTTCTCTGAGTCTGTCTGGGTCTACATTTCATTTCACGTTGCTGTTATTGGCTTTGCTACTCTAATGCAGCAAGGGTCTTAGGGAGGGGTGTATCTGCTGTCATCAATGGGGAAACTTTACCTGGAGTGAACTGCCTGTCTTAAGAGTAAAATTCAATTTTATTTTTCCAAGTCAAAGCACTCCACCTTCTAAATCAAATTAAACTCACAGATAACTCAGAAAAGTCTCACGTTGGCTGCAAGGATAGTCAGTGACAAACTGTTCAAAGGGAAAAAAAACCCAAACACAACCACAACATAAGCCTCACGTTTGGGTTATAGTACAAGATGGTACTTAAACCTGCTAGTAGGTTACAGATGTTACCTGGCCACATCTTATGTTTTCTGATAACCTTTTGTGCATTCTTTGTCCTTCAGAGGATCTGTTGCTTTGTTTTTGTCAAAGGAAATTTCCTTTCCTGGGATTACTGTAGGAAACAACATGTTAAAGGCTCTTTGCCCCGTAAGGAGAGGATTTTTCTCAGCACTTTCAGTATGCTCTGCACTGGGCCCTGGACAACTACCCAGGCTTATTGCGGCATAGCGCTCCTCTGAAGTCATCAGTCTCAGATGAATTCAGGGTTGTCTTTTGCTGCTTTATTATTAAGCAGGCTGAATTCTGCCAGGCACTGAGGTCCATCAGCCTGTCCTTGGGTTTGATTGAAAAACACTGAGGGTACCTAGCTGTTTGTAGGAGTCTTTTGGCACTGTGTTGAAAAAGCCCCACACTTCATATGGATGGGGCATAAGAAATGCAGTGGTCTGGAAGAATTCAAACTAATCAGTCTTGTTATTTAAGGCAAGAAAATAACATCTTGACATCACTTAAGTAAGTGATCTGAAGGCTGAGTAAATTGGGATAGATCTGTTGGGTAGTCTGTGGAGAAACTAAGTTAATCAAGATGAAGCTAATTTTGGCCTCGTAAAAGACTTAGTAGACTAAATGGAATCCTGACAGTCATCTTCCCTGTGATGGTGGTTTCTTACAGCTGAGATACAGGCAGACATGAACTACAGAGAATGAACAGCACTTCTTTGAAAAAATGGAGTAATAATTGTCTTTGCCATGAGGACTTCAGTTTCCAACTGAACTCTCCAGTGACTGGGGTGCACTGGATGAAATGTGAATTAGTGTGATGCAAGAAAACCTGAGAGGTGTGAAAAATAGTCTAGATTATGCAAACATTCCATGAGAGACGTACCTGGAATGCTACCATTTACTGCTCTGCAAATGTAAGAATTTGTTTCTTTTAAACTTATGCATCATTTTCTATACACAGGAAAATCAGGACTTGGGAGGCTTTGGTGCTGACCTACGAATTTAAAAAAAAAATTCAAACAATGTATGCATGACTGAATTGTTTCTGTTATTGTATGTGCAAGCTAGGAAACTGCATCAGTGTTACCATTTAATATTTCAATTTTCATATTGTTTTTTGATATGAAATAAGTATACAAGCCATTTTTAAATTTAATTTTAATTTAAACACACCAGGCATTTTAAAAAAAACAACCCAGCTCCTTAACAGGGATATGCAGGCTACATTCAAGTCACCTGAAGTATATGGTGTTTATATACTGATGGTGATTGTAGATGCTGAGGTTGGTTATTAACATAAATCAGCTTTTTATCAGGGTGGCTATATGTTTTAATCATATTTTTTACAAATAGGAAACTGAGGTGAGGAGAGGTTAATTTACTTTGGATGTACATATATAATGGTCAGTGTTAATGCTTTGCTGTAGCTGTGACAATCAGTATATAGGCAAGACAACTAGTGGTAACAACTGGTGCAGTTGTGTACCGGGTTTGTGTGGTAAGGTTTTGGTAGTAGGAGGGCTACAGTGGTGGCTTCTGTGAGAAGATGCTGGATAGATAGACCTGTCTGATAGAGCCAGTACCAGCCAGCTCCAAGATGGGCCTGACCCTGGCCAAGGCCAAGCCCATCAGCACCAGTGGTATGGGACAACATGTTTGAGAAGGAAAATAAAAACCTGGGCAAGAGAAATTGCAACCAGAGGAGTGAGATTATGTGAGAGGAATAGCTCTGCAGACACCAACGTCAGTGAAGAAGGAGGTGGAGGAGGAAGTGCTCCAGGCACCGGAGCAGAGATTCCCGGGCCCTACAGCCATGGAGGGTCACAGGGGAGCAGAGACTTGCCTGCAGCCTGTGGAGGATCCCAGGCTGGAGCAGGGGTATGCCCAAAGGAGGCTGTGACCCTGTGGGCAGCCTGTGCTGGAGCAGGCTTCTGGCAGGGCCTGTGGCAAGAGGAGCCCAGGCTGGAGCAGGTTTGCTGGCAGGACTTGTGACCCTGGAGGGACCCAAGCTGGAGCAGGCTGCCCCTGAAGGACGGTAACCCATGGGAGAGACCCACACCAGAGCAGTTTGTAAAGAGCTGCAGCCTGTGGAAAGGACTCCCATCAACAGCCTCTGCATGTAAGAGAGGCAGTTAACTGCTCCCTCCAGCTTTCTCTAGGTATGGTATCAAGCTGGAGCACTTGTTACATCAGGGCTGACGGCTGGGGGAATGTCCTTCTGTCTTGCAGCTCTGTAGTAGATGACGAACAAAGTATCTGACCCTCTGCAGGCTCCTTGAGAGTTCTCCAGCCTCCTCCCACCAGGCAGCAGCATTGCTGATAGATTTCAAGCGGCAGGTCGTGAGCGTGGGTGGTGATAGCAGCAGCACAGGCTTGCAGCCAGGGTGATTTTGTGGGCTCTAATGCTCTGCAGCCACCCATTTTGCTGATGCTTGTCTTCTCCACGCTGCTTTTTGAACAGAGGCCTAATAGTTCCTCCCTTGGTGAGCAAGCACTATTCAGCAAATCCTGCTCGTTGGTTCTTGACCTCATTTCTCCCTCCCTGCCAGCAGTGCACTTTCCTGACTTCACATCTGTTCCCCTTTCTCCCCCCGCCACTTTCTGTTCACACCTTCTTTTTTTTTTTTCTTCCCAGTGCAGCCTCCCCAGTGTAAGGTCTATGTTGGGAAGCCTGCAGCCCTTGCAATCCGATTACTGTAGTCATTCATGATCACTGGACTAGCAGATTAGTCACCTGAAAGCCTGTCCGAGTCCCTGCTGTAACCAGTTTATCAGAGCAGTGAAGGGAGATGCTTTCTGGAAAACCAGTTTGTTTTGTTCCTGTCACTCTTCCATCTGGTGTGAGTGGGACCATAATATATAACCAGGTGGAAGAAAGGCTTTCAGGTAGGAGGCTTTTCTTCCAGTCATGAGAGATGCTGTCTTTAGGTTGTGGGTCGTTTTTCTTTCTCAGAATGACCTCTCGTAGACACTAATCTTTTAAATAAGGTTATCACTGCAATAAGCAGCCTCTCTTGGAAGACTTAATTGAGAGGCTGCAGCTTTGTTTCTCTCAGATATGTATTTAATTTCTGCCTTAGATAAAAGAAATATAATGTCTTGCCTACAGTGCTGAAGTATTTGTGACAGCTTTTCAAAGCCACTATTTATTTGAAAGAATTTTGCTGTATTTCGAGTGTAACATAAAGGACTATAGAACACTTTCCAAAATGTGTAAGTCCAGTCAGTTTCGTTAAATGTCCAAAAGGCATTCCAGGCCAGTAGCCTGGTGGAACCGCTTGGCTGTGTAAGAATTGGTTCAGAGCACTAAGCACAAGGAAGGGGGTTTTGTTACTGTATTGAAAGGTCAGAGGTAAGCTGTCGTGAGCAGGGCTAATATTTGCCTTCAAAGAAACTCTGTTCCAGGGCTTTCAAGAGTGTCCCAAAGTTGTCAGTCCAGCGCTCTGTACGGGTCACTAACATCTGTAATCCTTGTAAGACTGAGTTGCTTTTTAAAAAAAATTGCCTTCTTTCAGCACCTCAGGACCAAATGTAAACACAATGCCAACGAAGGACAAGAGCAAAACATGTGGAAGCTTTTCGTGATAGAGGATTTGTGCCATCGATATAAACAGTGTTCTCTAAAGTCAACTTCTCGATATAAACCATTTCCAGTAAAAGAGAAACCAAATTTGGATGCAAATGATGAAAGAGTGCTTGCAGAATGAGCAAAAATTAAATGGCAGGAATTGCATTAATATTACTTATTAACAGAATTTGTTGTATGTACATTTGGTATAGAAAATATTTCTAACTAGGCAGATATACCACTCTATTGCCTAGTTCAGCACTTCTTCTAGAGATCTAATTTTGTCAGTGATACCTCACTTTTAGAAGAATAAGGTTTCTATTTTACAGACTAGAAAAATAAGCAATACAGAGATGTCTAAGCACCTTAATACAGTTAATGTTGTGAGTCCTAGTGAGCAGATCATTCCTTTCTAGCAGAGGAAAGGAACAGAGGGCAGGGTCTTTGTACAGCTGTATACTACTGGAGGTCTTCCTATGCAGCTTCATTTTTGTCAGGCCTTGACTGCCAGTCCACATGCACAGATTGTGCCTTTTGTTTTTTTTCAAGGTACTGTCTTAGTTTGAGATTTTTTAATATAAATTCATGAAGAAAAGACTACTGACAGCGAACAGTGCCATACTAGAACTACCTTATCTTTCTTGGACTTAAATGCCAAACAAGCCTTGCTTTAGAATTCTTGCCACCAACTTTTACCCAGAAATACAACATTGCTCTTTTTTCTTATTTTTCTCCTTTATATTAGTCTAACCTCAAATGTTTCCCTGCTCTCAAGCTAAGTTGTATTTGAAGGGTTCCTTAAAAGCTTTCTTAGCTCAGTATCCTTTTAATTACTCGCTCAAAAGAGTGAGCAGCACTATTTTAATATTACCACAGGTAACTATTCAGTTGCCAGTGTGGATTTGCCAGAGGAGGGAAGGGCTGAAAGGGCTGTAACTCTTTATATTGGTGGCATCCTCGGGGATACTTGCACTTTATGTGGCTGACTAGTTCCTATTGTGCTTAGAGAATCGGTATGTCTGTACAGCATGGTACATGGCAATTAAGTTGAATTCTTTCTGCCTGTGCAGCCACACAAAAAAATTGAGACTGTCTGTGTGAAGGTGAAATTCTGCCTCAGCAGTATGCACATTTCCACTGCAGCGCTAACTTGGCTTGATCTAGCCTGTATGCAGTGCTCGATGGCAGACAGGTATCTAAGGTAGGGGAATTTGCAAGCAGTGGGCCAGCTGAGCTGCCTTATAAATGCATTTGGTAGGTATACACGCTCTCTAGCCTTCCATGGAGTTGCTGCCTGTGGCAGTGACAAAAGGGCAATTACCTGATGTAAGTAACTCGCAAACAGGGTTAGTCATTAATAAGGCAGACAGTTCTGAAGGCAAAAGCAAACATCACCTTGGCTGCAAAACTTCCAGTGAGACTGTCACTGAGGAATTTGGTCTGCTGACTGTGAAGGGATCTGCCGTGAACTCAGCTGGCTTATCTGCATCCCTGTCCCCTGCACTCTAAATTGATATTTTGACTGTTTCTCCCAAATCATAGTTCTTACTGGTGTAGGTAGCCTTTTGATACTGGGATTTCTGGGGTGGCATCTCTTTCAAATGCTATGGGTTGCAGAACAAACTGAGTAGACAAAGCAGAGGTTAAAATGCTGATTACCTGGTTATATGCAGAGATATCCCCTCTGTATGGGGTATACAGACGGAAGGACTCAGAAAAGGAGGAGCATACATCGAGCTGCAGGATAGGGCTGGAAGAATAGCCTGCAGTAAAATAAACAGATTGCCAGACTGGATAAAGCAGAACTCAGTTTCCTTTGCAGATACCGAACCATCCTGACCAGCATAGGCTTAGGGCATTGTCAGACTTGGGTTAACATTTTTTCTGTGTAATGCAAGGCACAACATCCAGACTATAACTTGGCCCAGCTCTTCAGTGAAAGTGTCTCCCAAGGATATTTAAATCTTGCCTTCCATTTACAAAACCGGATTATAACAGCAGAAATAAATGATGGGAGGTAGATGTGTAAAGAACACTGCTAGGTCATTAAACACCTAGTTCTCACGACCTAAGTTTGCAAAATGGCATACCAACCTGAGGTCTTTATTGAAGCCAAAATGTCCCTACATGTCTCAAGAACGTAGAGGTCTCATATTTTTTTATGCCAGTATAAATCAAGTTTAGAATTGTTGGAAAACTTGCAGAAAATATTTTTACCATATCACTTCAGGCCTGAAACAGAAAAGTGCTTTATGGGAGGAAAGACAGATGAGATAAGTGTCCTAATATCAATTTTCTGCCTTATAAAATCTGTTATTTTTTTACTTGATAGCACTGTTACCGTGAGGTCTGGTAACAGCTGGATTTATTTACACTGAAAATATCTGGGGAGGTGAAACTCTTTTCCAGATCGAGATCTCTGTGTGAACCTAAGCCTTGCTTTGAGAGATTTTAGTGAAATCTGTGACTTCTTTATCTGAGCTTGCTCACACGGAGAGCTTTTTGAGTTAAGCATTCTCCTCAGCTCAGTTGACTTATTAGCCTCTGAGCCAAAATGATATTTAAACACCATAAATGGTAAATGTTGCTGAGGCAGTCCTTTTGCACAGCTCAGACTAGGCATTAGTTGGCAGCTAACCACATGATTCTGGCAAACAGATTCCTCAAGTATAATTAAATCTCTTATAAGACTAAACACTGCAAGTTGTTTGTGGAGTTCTGAACAGAAGGCAGCAAACTATTCATTGCATATCCTTGACTTGTAACCGGTTGTAACCCTGATCTTGTGCAGCTGGGGGATTGCACTGAAGGTGTGTGCGTTCACTCTTGTAGCTGACCCTGCTCGAGCTGGGGGCTGGACTAGATGATCTCCAGAGATCCCTTCCAAACTCGACTCCTGTGTGATTCTGTGCGGTGTTGAGCACGCTGAAGTCCTGATATTTCAACAGGAGATGTCAGCATTCTGCAGCTCACGTTAAAACGTCTTCCATGCATCTGGGTAGCAACACAGATTCAACACAACACAACTTCAACACAACAACTCACCCTTGATTATCAATTTAAAAATGTTTACAGTGCATTCATGCACCAAGTTCTGATCCAGGGCTAGATTTTTAAAAAGTGTGCTTTGGCTTACCTCCACAGCTAACATTGACTCCTCTTGCAAAACTTTCCAGTCTGCAGATATGTGGATGTTAAATTTATGTAAGGACTCTTGAAATCCTGTCTTGAGAAAAGTTGAATAGGAAGAAAGCATTTTTTTATCACCTTCAATTTCTATTAATACAGGTTAATACATAAACAGATGTTTGATATGGTAGCTGTAGATGGATAAATTTACTATTGATTACACAGATACAGGAAAACAGAATAAGAGATGAATAGAAATAGCTGTGGATCAGAAGCAATCTATCTCTTTTCTCATTGCCATCCAAAAATGCTGAGAATCTGTATTTTTCTAAGAAATTAGGAGAGTTTGAATTCTTCTTAATCTCTGTGCAGTTTAATTCACTGGGTGGCTTTTTTAAACATAGATTTGGATGCCTATTAGAGTGTCTTTCTAATTAAAAAAATGAACCCTTAGGGGTAAGGCAGTGTTGTGGGAAAAGCCTATATAACTTTTGCTTTGTAGAAAACATATGTGGGTATATAAGGTACCCTTTAAATGCTTTGCTTACTATTTCTGGTCTCCCAGGCTGTGTTTCCCACTGAGTTGTGCATCTTATTACTTGCTGTTTCCCAACATTCATGCATAATAAAGCTCGAGGAAAGACAAACCACATAGGAACCACATAAGAGGGATCGCTGTGGTGGACTTCTGAATCTATCGCCCTGTGCAGTGCCTTATCAAAAGCCTGTTGAAAGGACAGAGAGACCACTGCTCACCAGAGAATCCCCCAGCTGAGCTTATTTATTATGGCAGACCACAGCTCTCTGCAAAAACTGCTGAACTTCTTGAGCTCATAATTGTATAAGAGCCTGTGAGTATACAGTGCTCTGTAAGCAGCCTTTGAGAAAATTAGAGTGTCTTCTGCATTATCTTGCCTGATTTGACTTGCACAACACCAACAGCTGTGGTTACAGACTGTGGCAGCTTTATAAGCTAACTGTAAAATAAACTAGTTCATGGTCTGTCAACAAGTTACTGAAATGTACCAGTGTTTTATCAAGCCCACCCTTTGTAGTGCTTCCTAATGTTCCTCGGGAATTGCTGTGACACGATCCACCTAAGGGCAGCTCACTGCAGCAGCAGATGTTGATTGGGAAGGGAAGAAGAGGGAGAAAATTAACAGCCTAGGGTAACGTTTTTTTAGTCACTATGGCAGTACTGCTGTGTGACAACTCTTAATTTCCTTCCTTTCGTTCTGAGAGGTAAACCTACTCCTGATGGAAGGTAATACGAAGAAAGAGTGGTAGGGGAGATGTTAAATGGCTATAGCTGATTAGAGCGCATTAACACAATAGGAAGAGATCGGATCTCTGTTTCACGTCCAGTTGATTAAGCCTGAGGATGTGCAGATATTTAACGAAGTCATGCCCTTATGCTAATGTCAGACAAACTTTTCCTTAGGTTCCAGATTCCCTTCTGGTGCCACGTCTGCCATGTTTTTGTTGTCCGTAGTTTTGGCAGCTGAAATACCCTGCAGTGTTACTAAAGAGGTTGTTTCAGCCAGAAGCAGAGTGACTTGCAGAGTCTGAGCTTGGAGCTGTACCTGTGCCGCCTTCTTTCTCCTCCTTCCCCCTGCTTTGTGCTCTGAAGCCAGCTGTCGTGCAGAGCATATGAATTTTGAACCTGAGCAGATTTCATGTAATGAAAGGGGCTTTGGATGAAACAGGGAAAGAAAGTCCTAATACTGGCCTGTCATTGCTTATTTGTGCCCTGCTTTTCTTATCTCCTTGCCCTCCCTTTTCCCGGTGCAAGTTGCCTTTTTTGTTACCGATGTATAAGACTGGCTAGCACCTAGCTGTGCCTGGAGAATGTGAACTTCTATCGTTGCTACACTTTGTGAAGCTGTCATTTTGCAAACAGTGCCTGTTTTTGGTTTTTGGTTGTTTTTTTTTTTTTTAATGTATGGTTTTCCTTCTACTACTTTCCTGGCAAAATAATTAGCCAAGCATTTTTCCAAAGGAAGTATCTTTTCGCCATTAATGGGAACAGCAGTTATGTGCTTAAGCGTGAATGAGCAGTGTCCCTTCTTTTCCCAAGTGCCCTCCAAAATCAAATTGGCTGCTGCTTTTCCAAACAAGAGGTTTGTAAAGGCTAAAATTGAAAAGGCCCTTAGATGTATTAAAATAAGCTGTGAAAATGTACAGAGCTGCTATCTTCTGGTAGAATTGTGACATGTTAAAGCCTCCCATCAGAGAAGCACCGAGTCACTACACGGTGCTATGTAATAAATAAACAACTAAAAGCATTTAAAACGTATTTTTCATACTTGCCATCCTAATTTTCTGTTTAAGCACAGAACTGGTCTTTGTACAGGAGATCAGCATAAACCTTATGTGGTGCTTAAATTCAGTGTAAATACTGTTTTTAAGATTTGTGTGATGGTGAGGCAGATTCTGGCCCCTTTCGTTTACATTTGACAGCTTCACTTACCAATAGTGAGCACTGATCAGTAACAACGGCAAGTTGATCGTCCTTTAATCCTGCATGCCTTTCAGGGATAGAGGCCTGCATCCCCAGTAAATCTCAGTGTCACTCGTATCAGTAGGTCTCTTCGCCAGCGCAGGGTACATCTGCCTGAGATAACTTCAGGAACTGAAGCCTAACCTTTTGTAATCTTGTTGGGTTTGTGGTTCATGTATTTACCGTGAATGATTTCCTGGCTTCCTTTTAATGTTTACGCAGCTCTGTGAAAGAAGATGGTTTTTATTCCAGTACATGAAACTTTCATTTCTGCAGCACATATTTAGGAGGAGTTAGCATTGCTGAAAAAACCCTTTTGGGATTTTGCTCTATTACTTCTCTAGTTGCTCACCCATTTTTTTTAATAAGCTGAGGATGTTACACTATTGCCTTCCTTAATTACAGAATTCACTTATTTAGGCTATGTGGAACAGGCACATCAGTCTATAAAGCAAAGAGCCAGTTGTGAGGGATGTGGAGTGCTAGTACTTAACACTGTACCAGGGCTCTGCTGGAGGCAGCTTGGTCTGGTCTGCAAGATTCGCTGTTACAGTTAATTTTGTTTCCTGGTCACTGTTAACTCTCTGGTGGGAGCTGTTTCAGCTCTCTTTCCCCCCCCCCCCCCCCCCCCCTCTCCTTCCCCCCCTACTTCTTTCCTGTCTTATTACTTTGTTTCTCCTTTTCCTCCTTCCTTCTTATTATTTTCCTCCTTTCCTCCTTATATGAATTTCTGTTTCTCCTCCCAGGTGTCTCTGAGGTACAAAGGGATTTACTGCAAGGCATTAGAGTAGTGAAGGACTGTGTGCTGATATTGCTTGGTCCAGCAGTTGTTTGCAGCAGTTTCCCTGAGTAAACAGCACAAAATATAGGAATATGGTGAACCACAGCAGTTTATTACTGTAGATGGGTTCAACCCAATTTCATGGCTGTTGCTATACAGCATCTGTCACTCACAAGCAGGTGCTACAGGAAGCCCTAAAATGGATCATTCACCCTGATTGTTAAACAGACATTTCAGGGTAGTCCATAACGCTGAGCTGAGTGGGTCTCAGTCAGGTCCTATATTTCCATTCTCACATGCATCAATGTCTCACTGCTCAGTGCCAAGAAGAAACCTATGACACAAGCCAGCAAGTCAAGATTTTGGCTAGAAAAAGCTTTACTAGAGAAGAGGGACAACTTCCTCTGCAGGCAGCTTCCAAATTTACATTGAGCTCAAATAACCCTGAGACAAGCTGAACTTTTTGCCTCCAGGAGGTTCAGTGGACTTGCTCACTGAGGTGCTTTCAGCTTTCCTAATCGCAATCCTTTTATAAATAGTGGGTTTTTTTTACCAATCTGGCACTTGTGTTGCTGTAATACTATTGATCCTGATAAACCTTTTGAAATTTTTGAAGGTAGGAATAAGCAAAATTAAGCTGTTTTCATGTATGGACTTTGAAAGTAGGGTTGGCATTTTGAAGTCTAGACGTAAGAGGTCTGAACTCAAGCTAAATAAAACAAGAAGTGTATCCAAGTGACCAATAAATATTTATGAATTCTTACATTTGGTCATGATCACTACTTTGGCCTCAGAAATATTTTTAGAAGACTCAGGTTTTTAGAGCAGAACTATCTTTCCTGGTCTAGTGTACTGTATAGGTCCCAGTTAAATGATCTTGCTTCATAGCCCCTGAGTCAACAGTGTGCCCTCGCAGCCAAAAAGGCCGGTGGCATCCTGGGATCCACTAAGAAGAGCGTGGCCAGCAGGTTATCCTCCCCCTCTACTCTGTGCTGGGGAGGCCTCACCTGGAGTGCTGTGGCTCCTCAGTTCACAAAGGACAAGGAAGTACTGGAAAGGGTTCAGCACAGGGCCACTAAGATGATGAAGGGCCTGGAGCACCTTCCCAGCTGAGAGAGCTGGGTCTGTTTAGCTTGGAGAAGAGGAGGCTCAGGGGGATCTTATCAATGCTTATCAATATCTAAAGGGTGGGTGTCAGGAGGGTGGGGCCAGGCTCTTCTCAGTGGAGTGCAGGGCATAAACTGGAAAACAGAAGGTTCAACCTGAACCTGAGGAAACATTTCTTCACTGTGAGGGTGACAGATCTCTGGAAGAGGCTCCCAGGGAGGTGTTGTGGAGTCTCCTTCCCTGGAGACTTTCAAAAGCTGCCTGGACTTGTTCCCGTGTGATCTACTCTAGGTGATCCTGCGCTGGCAGGGGGGTTGGACCAGATGATCTTTAGAGGTCACTTCCAACCCCTACCACTCTGTGAATCTGAGACGGAGGAGACCACTGGGGATACTGGAAATTATGTGTCTATCACAGCTACGTGTTTGGGTTTTTTTTTTTTAAAGAGTTATTAAGTTAACTCCAGAGCTCATAATTTGATTGCACAGCCACACACACACACACAAAAGAGCCCTAATCCAACAGTTTGTTTTGTGATATATATTGATAACCTCAGGTTTCAATCTTTCCCATCATCAACCAGTTTGCTAAGTGTAATAGAAGAGAGGAGTACGGCGAACTCAAGCCCATTTCATATTGACCATCTAACAATCTAAACGATTTGTAATTTCACAGAGTTGTGAATCCCATATTCTTGTGAGTTTACATTTTTAACTCATCAGTCATGAGAACAGCTACTTGTAAGATACCTTAAGATATTTACATGAACTTAGCAGTGATTAAAAGCATTGAATTGTTGGTTACACATTGTTGGGGGTTTGTATTGCACTGGAGCATGTGTATTTGGAGAAAATGAGTGTACATTTCTGAGTGATACTCTACAATATCTGTTAACAATGATTTAAGAGGATCCCTGGAGGAAGGACAGCTCCATTCCTGTTTCTTGCCTTTCTGCTTGGTCTACTGGCAAGACAAAACAGCTATACTGGGTGGTTTCAGTGATTTTTTTGCTTTCTGAGAGCTGAAACTAGCAGACTTGAAACCACTTTGAACCTAAGGTCAGTTAAAATTTGTCATGAAAATTCCACTAAGAGATCCCTTTTGTTCTCCTCTTGACTTCACAGAAAAGAAGAGCAGCAAGAAGGTGGAAAGTGCACAGGCTGTCAAGTTAAACAAGACTTTTGCACCCATTTTCCTTAAAGGCCTGACTGACCTCAAAGTAATGGACGGAAGTCAAGTGATAATGACTGTGGAGGTATCAGGTGTGTAGCTATAGAACAGTGTTACTTAAAAAATTTAAGGCCTGCTGCAAAGTATGGGCTTTTTCCAGTGTTCTTTTCTTCTAGCGGGTGTCTTTGTATTTGGAAATAATATTTAAAGGAACCAATTTTTTTAAAAGTACAAGCTAGCTTTGTCTAATCTGATCTTCGAGATGTATGAACATTGTCCAGTGTTAATGTGTTCAGACTTGAATAAGTGTTGCTTTATTGGAATAATAATAATAATAATCAGTTTATTATTGGGTCCTGCTCTTGAACTAAATGAAGTCTCAGCGAACTTGTAATAACTTTTGTTGTGAACCAGACAGGACTGAATTCCTGTCAGCTGTTAGTGCCACAAAAAAGAGTAGTCCTGGTAGGAATTTTGGTCATAGAAACTCTTGCTAACCACCTCCGTGGGATCTAGAGCTCATTCTCTCTCTCTGTTGTATATGGGCTCACCTTATCCATTTGTATTTTAGCTGTAATAAGACAGACTTAGAACTATTCCACATTACACAGCACTGACAGAGTTAATGAAATTCCTGAGTGTTTTGAAGATGAAATTGCAGAATCAGGTGGAAGAAAACAACCAACCTCATTCATTTTCTTGATCGATACATCGGAGGGGTTTTTTGAGCGTGTCTCTGATTTTTGTTGTTTCCTATTTTTCAGCTAACCCACCTCCTGAAATTATCTGGCTGCACAATGGGAAAGAAATCCAGGAGACAGAAGATTTCCACTTTGAGAAGAAAGGCAATGAGTACAGTCTGTACATCCAGGAAGTATTTCCTGAAGACACAGGCAAATACACCTGTGAAGCCTGGAATGAATTAGGAGAAACTCAAACCCAGGCTACACTGACAGTACAAGGTATGAAGTTCTTCTCCACCTTAGGAAATGTTAAAAGGAAATAACTACTGTGCTGGAGGAGTGTCTGTTTTAAGTACGAGTGTTTATAAGGTCTGTTGTGAAGGATGCTAGGAGTTCTCAGACTCTGCATCTGATTTAAAAAGGATATTGAGCAGAAGCAACTTTAAAAAAATCCTTTCACTCCGGAACATTATGTTACTATTTCAACAATGCATTCCTGAGCCCTACTCCTAGGGACAGTGCAAAACTTCAGCTGAGTGCAGCTTCAGGCTATAACTGTAAGGCTTACTTAGCTATGGATTTCATGTAAACCATTTAATGATGTTTTTCTTGCTAATTAAAGCCCAGAGTATTTGGAAAAGCTGTCTAGGAGCCAGGTATCCTGGCTTTATTATTAGCATTGTAGTGGTAGCAGGTGAAGAATACGTAATTTCTGCAATTTGAGAACTAACTGCAAAAAATTTGTTTACGAATCTCTACATATGATGCAAATCCCACAACGAACACTAAAGTACCTACAAACTTCCTGTGATTGGGCATTCGCTACCTTTGTGACCGGGGACTTTGTCTAATCTTACTGTATGCCAACGTTTTCCCATGGTCATTACCGAGCATTATTAGAAATCAATGGGAGACATTTATCATTTTTAATGTAAAGGATCTTAATCCCAGGATTTCTGAGAGCTGTGCTTCCAGGGGTGAGCCTGTAGCCTGTTGTCAGTCTGTTCTGAATTTAGACCTTCCTCTAGTCTCCAAGCTCCCCAGAGATCTGGCCTCAGGGTCACTCTTCTTAGATTAAATGCAATTTTATGCAATTGTTACTGATGATTTGTTACATGAGCTCTCAACTGCACAGCAGTCACAGTACCGTCACTTGCCCTTAAAGCTATTCCTACCCATATTCTCTAAGGACAAATCTTCAAGATTCCTTTTAGGGCAGCTTTAAAGTCCTTTTGTTTTGCTCTTAATATCAGCGTGTATAGAGGCAGTAAAGTGCCAAGTAAATGATTAATTTTAGTAACAACAAATGTTACTTTCAAAGTTGAAGTCTGCCTTATTTTCAGATTAAAAACTTATACCTCGTGTGTCCAAAATAGCTTTGCTTGTCTCTGATTGCTTTCCCTGAAATAAGTTAGCTTATTAGTTACATTCAAGCGTGGCATTTTCTCCTGATTTATAAACTGTGTTTGTAAACTACAGAACCTCAGGATGGTATTCAGCCCTGGTTCATTAGCAAACCGAGATCAGTGACAGCAGCTCCTGGGCAAAATGTCCTTATATCCTGTGCCATTGCTGGAGATCCTTTCCCCACTGTTCACTGGTTTAAAGATGGGCAAGAAATAATGCCAGGAACAGCATGTGAAATCCTGCAAAATGAAGACATCTTCACACTGATCTTGAGGAATGTGCAGTCTCGTCATGCAGGGCAATATGAAATTCAGCTCAGGTATGTGTGCCATAAAAGGAGCTTGTTCCCTTGGAACAACGAGTAATATTGTTATTGCAGCCTTCCAGTACCTGAGGGGGGCCTACAAGGAAGCTGGGGAGGGGTGGGGGGGATGACACACTTTTCACAAGGGCCTGTAGTGACAGGACAAGGGGTAATGGGTTTAAATTGAAAGTGGGGAGGTTTAGATTAGATATCGGGAAGAAGTTCTTCCCGGAGAGGGTGATGAGGCACTGGCACAGGGTGCCCAGAGAAGCTGTGGATGCCCCATCCCTGGAAGTGTTCGAGGCCAGGCTGGATGAGGTTTGGAGCAACCTGGTCTAGTGGAAGGTGTCCCTGCGCATGGCAGGGGGGGTGGAACTAGATGGTCTTTAAGGCCCCTTGCAACCCAAACTGTGCTATGATTCTATGATTTTCCTTGAAGTTGAAATTCCCACATGAAAAAGACAAGAACTCCCTCCCATTCACACAAAAGAGCAGGGTACTAAAGGAACTAAATATTTCTGAGGAATGAAAAGAACTAATAAAACTCAAAGAGGAAGGAGGAAACACAAGAGTCAGAAAGAAGGACAAAACCAAAATTTTTGTTTTGGCAGCGGTATGGGAAGCAGTTTGGATTTCTAGCAAGGGAAACCACAATCAATGTCCTGATTTTGGAGATATTGTTTACCATGTTTGGTATCTCCCTAGATATTTGGAAGGATGCTTGCTTTCCATGAGAACAACCTGACAGGGAAGGGCCATTCCACAAGATTATGATCTATATCTTTTAAGAGGAGGAAGTGTTTCCTGGCCATGTTTGAAATGTCGGAATTTTATATGGAAGCGGGAGTCTCTTTTTTCGGATGTGTCTTTGAAATGAGGCACCCTGATGCCCTGAAATTCATGTCATTCCTGTTTTGAATGAGCTGGTTGGTTTGGTTTTGGGTTTTTTTTCCTGGTGAAAGAACTGACCTTTAAATGAAGAATCAGATTTGCTGGTTCTTACTTTGTAGAAAGTGACACAGCATTTTCCACCTCTGCTGGTGAAGATTGGGCATAATTCCCTATCCCCCACGTGGTTATAGAAAACTTAGTGTGCAAGTTTAAACTGATGTCAACATTCTATGCTGTTTACTGTGCATAGGTGTTTTGCCTTACTTGGGCTGGTATTTGTGACGAATGTTTGATATGCCACTGTGTAGATGGCTAGTCCTGAGCTGTGTTTTCATAGACTATCACAGGCAGCCACTAACTAGCATTTCGTCCTTAAAATCAGACCAGTTACTCACTTTTCACTATGCTTTAGAAAATCATAGCTGTTGTATGTCAAGATTTCCTATAATGAAGTTTTTCTACTCTTAATTTCAAGTCTTATTACTAACATATATGTAGGTAGAGCCATATTCATCCATCACTGAGGACATTTGTCAAAGTGGAAGCCTGGCAATATCATGCCTCCAGAACATTACAGAATGTACACTCAGAAAAGAAATTATTTCAGAAAATTACCAGAGAGGAACAACTTTTTGGGAGGTGGGAAGAAGTAAAGTTGTAGCTAGAAAACAAGACAGCAATTTACATGCTGATTTCTGTTATTCCCTAATCCTTTTACTGGAGAAGTAGCTGGGGATCCCACAAAGATCAGTGCATTCTTACTGGCTTTTTCTAACCCTTGATGCGCAAAGCTATGTTGCAGTTAGAGCAAGGGGAATGCTGATACCTCTTTTTACCCTGCTGTCATGTGTAAGATTTCACTTATTGTTCAGGGAACAGAAAGCCATACACTTTTAGGCAGTTGCTTATACAGTATGAACAACAGAGAAGTAACTGCCTCAGGAATATCCAAGGAGCCAAATATCAGTTGTGTGCTTCAGGTTTGCAGTAGAGTAAAATAATTTTCAGCAACAAATCATCTTGACTAAATAGCTTTTGAACTGCCTGCATTTGTCTTGAATACTTGATTGAGAATTGTTTATACGTTCAGGAACAGTCTTAACAGTACCTGAGAGGAGGAGAGCTGCATTTAGTGTCTTTCTCTCAAAAACTCCTACAAAGTCCATTAAAAATATGGAATAACTGAGAAACCACAGGGCAATTCACTGAAGGGTTTATGGAGAAGTTGACAGTGGGCTATTTTTAAACATGATCATTTTCTTTTCAAATAAAGTGTGCAGTTCCTTTTCATGTATTAATTTTAGAAGGCTGTTGCATAGCTGCTTTTAGGGAGTCATTCCTTCTCCAATTCCCTTAATTTAGTCTGGGCATGGTTTCTTACCAGTGTTAATTATTTTCCAATTTTCTTCTCCATTCTTAAGCTCTAAATTCTGTCCTAATACCTCCACAATTCTCCTTTTGTGTTGGCTGCTCACAAATTAAAACTCTGGTCTTAAAAATTTGGGTTTCACAAAAGTTGTGTTTGTCTCTTCCTAGTTCTTTCTCCTTTCATCGGAGGGAGCTGACAAGGGTGTGTAGCCCAGTGTGATGTATCAATGATTGCTGGTTGGCTTTCTGTCATTCCCTCCCCCAGCATCATTTAGGATGTGTTTCCTTCGCCTTTTACTCTACAGCAGACTAAGTCTGAGTTTTAAGAGGGTAGTCATTGTAAACTCTCCTGGTCCCTGTTTTAAACACAGACTTCTGATTCCTCTACACTTGCATTCTTCATTTTAATTGTCCTAATAATGTTCTACTGAGCCTGTTATTGCTCAGGCCTCAAAGGATGGTGTTGCGTAAATACAAAGAGAACAACAGATTCACCCACTACTGTGGCTCATCTATGGAAATTTTACATTTTGCAGCCTGCAAAATGCCAGACCTTGCAGTTGAGGGATAAGAAATCAGTCAGAGTCTCTGTGAAACTATTGTGATTGATATGGGGGAAATAACAATCCTTTTTGTGACTCAGAAAACCACAGACATCTTTTTCTCCCTCTGTCCTTTGCATCCTTCCAGTGATGCAAGCACTGGTATCCTTTTTATCCCAGTATGACCCTCCCATGTTCTTTCTGTCAGTGTTCACATCGTAAATGAAGAGGTCCAATGCTCCCAACTTCTTTGCTTACACTACACTGGACTGTGTTTGTTCAGCAAAACCTTTAGCTTTGTAACTGCACAGTCAACATAAGAGACCTTGGAAATCCTCCTGCAGATCACTAAAGAAATCATCTGCTTTGTTAACCTTTGTCTTTTCAGACACTGAGTATTCCTTTTCTTTCCTACTCCATCTTCCATAGAAATTTGGTTAGTGTTGATTGATGCTATTTAGAGATTTTGATAATTGGATTAAAATCAGAGGTAAATATTCATCTTATAAATCAGTGGTATGCCAAATACTCTACAATTTGGGTTATATAAAGGCAGTTGTAAGTTTACGTTTCATTACACCAATGTTCTGTGTTTCTGTAAAATACAGTTTGCACACCTTGTTTTCTGCAATCGACACAATGTCTACTTTTAGGAAAGAAACCCATGACCCTTTCCTGTTCCATTGTCCCACTCAGTGCTGTAGAATGCAAATAAAGTATTGGCTTTTCAGGTATAAAAAGCTTTTGGCCAAATCCTCAAGAGAGGTAACTCAGCTCATTCTCTTTGAAGCCAGTAGAGTTGCTCTGCTTTATGTCAGCTGAAGCTGTGATCCAGTAGATTAGTTGTTTTCTTTGGGATTAAAGCTTTATGGCGTCTGGACTTTCTCTCCATTTAACTACCTCACAGAAGAGCTGCAAAACCTCGTTCTGAGGCTTTGCAGTTACCTGGACTGAGCACCAGTTAACAGCTAGGGATCAACTTCTTTACCCTTTTCAGTTCATTCTTAAAAACGTGTAATTTACTCTGTAATACTTGTTTCACACTTGAGAAGCCAGTAGGAATTTTTGGGGTGTCCCCACTCTGTAATTAACAGTGCTTTTCTTCTTCCTCCAAAGAGTGCTTCCTAGGGACGTGCAGACAATAAGTCTCATCTAAGGTTCAGTGAAAATATTTGGGTGGCTTCTGCCAAGAAACTACTATTTCAAGATATTTTGAACATAAAAGCCATTCCAGGGAAAACTGATCCCACAATAGGACAGAGAGCTATTTTTAAAATTGCTTCAGGCTTTGCAGCTGGGGATTTATTTGTTTTTGGTGTGTGTGTGGGGGTTATTATTATTCCTTAACATTTTAAAGATAAGTCCTGTGCATGAGCATTCGATCCTGCAAAAGTCATAAATTCAAGGTACTTCTTTACACCCTACCTACTAAGCATAGTTTTTAATCCATGTCTATAATTATTCCACAATAACAGAGCCACCAAGATCTGTCTTTGTCCAGGGTTTTGTTGATAAAATGCCAACACGGAGGACCTCAAGTGGCAGAATTAATAGCGTTATTGCCATGATTCAAAACAGAAGAGACATGAAAAACTTAAAGTACGGCTTGTGTACTGCAAAGCTCTATTTTTTTCTACCTGCCCCGATGTACCTTGCCTTGCCTAGATTCTGAAATTGTGTAATTGTAAAAATATTTACAAAGTTTCCAGAATTATTCTTGATTGAATTTAGCATCTAAACCATCCAGTTCTTAATTTTTCTTGACTTGTTTCTCTTTCTCTATCTTGTGATCTCCAGGGTGGGTCAGTGTTATTAACTTCACCTTTTTAGACTCTGCAACTGAATTCAGAAGGCAAAAATATGTTCTCCCTGCTCCTAAAATCAGTAACAAAACTCACTTCAATTTCACTGGGAGCAGGACTTGCACTGAAAAGGCTACAGGGGTATGATGAATCAGACACAGACTCAAAGTTTGTATCCAGTGGTCTAGTTTTCAGCCATTCACTTGAATCAGAAATCATAATTAAGATCAAAAATCTACCTTGTGAATAATTTTTCCATCTCAGTACTTCTCTGTCCTCCTGTTGCTGTACTTTGTAAGTGCTTCCCAAGGTTTCAAAAATAGAAAGAACAAAATGCTCTCTTACTTTCTTACCCCCTCCTTTATTTTCCAAACCCTGTGAAAAATGGCTTAGTTTAGAGAGGTTTACCCTGCCTTCCTTATTTGCTTTCTTGCATATGTGAAGAATTTGTAGAGGGAAAGATGCATTGCAGAAATGGGTCCTGTAGAAATGCCATTATTCTTCACAGTGGTCAGTACCACATTCAATATCCCTGGATCCGTCTCCTGGGAGAGTGCTGTCTCTGCTACTTTAGCCTCTCTCAGTGGTGACACAATTCTTGTGGGCAAATATTTTTGCCATTCAGTCATGACAGAAGCTGAGCAGTGGTGCCTCCCAATTTGATGTATGCTGTAAATTGTCTATACTTCAGCTTGCATGGCTTCTCCTACTTTGTCAGCTTTGGATTGGTTTGAAGTCCTAAGGGAAGAGTAATTGAGCTCTAGGAGGCTTACAGGAGGGATCTTAGGGTAAACCAACAGCCTGCTAACAGCCCTGTAGCACTGGTGAATGAGAAAGTACTTGAGCAGAATCAGGGTGAGCCTGGTTTTTGTAAAAGCTTCTGGGAAGCAGGAAAAAATTTCCTGGGTTTCGAGAGTGGTGAAAGGGACCAGTTTGAAACGTGCTCTTTGAAGACAACAGGTTTTCAGCAACGTTGGTACCCTGCCATGGTTTGATGCCAATCGGTGTGTTGGGAGGATGTGATAGGAGCAATTCTTTCTATTCATCTTCCCATTTGTCTTTCCTTCTCTTTATTTCTCTTGCTCCCAAATGGATGTCTCATGTAAGAGGAAGTAAGAATGGCAGGTCTCCACTGCAGGACTGAGTTACACACTCTCTGCATTGACCTGGGTCTTCTCCTGCCATTTGGGCAGTTTCTGTTTGGTACTCAGATGGTCTCTAGTCTTTTGTATTGAAGGAAACTAGCCTTGTGGCTTTCGGTGCTGTCCTTAAGGACTGCCTTCAGTAACTTCCTAGTTTGCGTATTCTGACTTGTTGGATAAAAGTGTTGAAAATGCTTCTATGACTTCTTGTAATTAATGGTCTTAAGGTCAGATAAGATGTATTCCTACCAGAAGGTCCTTTACTTTGCAATCCAGCTACTTTGGTCAACCCCACCAATTTCTTCTTGATGTTAAAGGCTTGGTTTTCGTATCAGCTGATCTGCTGATTCATTTTCTAAAGCAACAGAAAGTAAGGGAAATCCATCTGCAAAGGTGATGGCACTGCTTTCTATTGCAAAGACATAACTTAGTGCTGCATCTGTGTTAATGGTCTGCTCTCCTGTGTGACTTCATTGCAAGTTGCAAACGGGTGAAATGATAGTTTATTCGCCCAAACAGAACCGTATCCTATTTAAAAACCAGGCCAGACAATATGTTTATGGCAAGCTAACAGAAAGGCGCTCCTGAGTCTGTGTTTTGAACTTTAGGGCAAAGTGGCCTCCAAGGTGCTCTTATCTAGCAAGTCTTTTGAAAGGAGAACACAGCTGGGAAAACCTGCCTCTCTTTCCTTCCCCCACCTCCCTTATCCACATGTGTTTTGTTCATGTCCAGGAAATGTTTTCAGTAGCAAAAATTATTTTTGTTTGAAAAAGAAAAATCATCCAGGAGTTTGTAGCTTATTTACAAGCTTGTACTTAAACTGTGAAGGATAAAAGTGTTTTCACTAATAAAGACCGCTTTCTAGTCCTTAATCAGTTCAAATCTGTGTTTTTTAATGGCAGTTCAGGGGGTGGCCGTGGCTCCAGTTACACAACTGCTGTCCTCGGGGAGTTAAATTTTGCTTTTGGCATCTCCGGTGTTAAGTGGAGAAGAGCTGTTTGGGGCTTGAAGAATGATATATATCTGTGTGAGGGAGGGAGCAGCGGGGCGGGGGGGAGCACTTTAAATGAATTCTTTAATGGGAGCCCTTTCCAGAAGGCATCCGTGGTATTCCTCTGCAAAAGGAAGAATAAGTACTCAGCACCATATATGGTGACACTTTTATGTTTTTTAATATAAACATGCACAGGCTGGAGCAATCCATGTAGATGGGTTTTGCTGATTGGTTGGGCCTGGGAGGAGGGAAGGAAATGAGACCCTGCTTTTAATATCTTAACATTAGAAAACTTAAGAGCTTGGATTTGAATAAATAAACAGTAGGCAGAGTTGGAAAGATTTTCAACTTTGCAAAAAAGCCCCTTCCTCTGCCTTGATTTTTCCAGCTTTTGTATTTGTTTTCCTTTAGCTTATTTGTTTGCAGCTGTTTCATTCTGTAGATTGCTTTGATTTTTGTTCAGGGAGTATGTTTTCCCAGTGTAGACAGCAAACAGATCAGTAAAAGCTATTTGAGATAGTTTGGCTCCACATAGAGGGGGACCAAATCCACTCAGTTAACCACCACAGTGCCAGGCAAAGGAAAGGGGGATGCCACGCTGGTTTGAGCTGCTTCAGTGCAACACACAATCACTTAGCTCAGTCAAGTCACAGTTTTGGAGGGAGAAACCTCTGCTTTTCTGATTTCACTTAAATATTGCAGGAACCAAGTTGGAGAATGCAGCTGCCAGGTGTCTCTGATGCTGCGGGAGAGTTCAGCTTCCAGAACAGAAATGCTCAGAGAGTGAGTATTTTTCCCAGGGACTTGCATGGGTGGGTTCTATTTTTTGCTCCGTTAATTCCCTGCCCTTACAGACCCAGGCTGGCTGCTGTTCAACCTAATCCCCAAATGTGACCCAACAAATTGTTTTCATCATACAGGCTAAGCACATCGTACCAAGCCAGAGTAGAGGAGATCTTTTTTGTTTGTGCCCTTATATGGCTCCTGAAGTCATCATTGATGCAATAAACTAATGGAGTGTGCTCCTCTAATCAACCTCCTCTTCTATAAACACATTTTGTTCCTGCTCCGAGATTGTTCCCTGACATTTTTAAACCAGCCCCTTTCCTGGCTCTCTCTTTCTTTTCTTTTTCGGATCATAGTGGGAGGGAATCAGCCAGCTCTGGGGAGCGAAGAGATGGTGGAGATCATGGTAAACTAACATTTGGTAGAACAAGTGGCTTCAAAAAGAGCAGCAGTGAAACCAGGGCGGCTGAGGAGGAACAGGAAGACGTCCGAGGTGTGCTGAAGAGGCGAGTGGAAACTCGGGAACATACGGAGGAGAGCCTGAGGCAGCAGGAAGCTGAGCAACTTGATTTCCGTGACATTTTAGGCAAGAAAGTCAGCACCAAAAGTTTTTCTGAGGAGGAACTGAAAGAAATCCCAGCCGAGCAAATGGACTTCCGAGCAAACCTGCAGCGGCAGGTCAAACCCAAGACCTTGTCAGAGGAGGAAAGGAAAGTTCATGCTCCTCAGCAGGTGGACTTCCGCTCTGTGCTGGCCAAGAAAGGCACCCCAAAAGCCCCACTGCCAGAGAAGGTGCCCCCTCCTAAACCAGCTATTACAGACTTCAGATCTGTGCTGGGCTCAAAGAAGAAGCCACCTGCAGAGAATGGCAGTGCTAGCACCCCAGCACCAAATGCCCGCACCAATACCGAAGCCCAGAACGCGACCCCCAATTCTCAAGCCCCCGTTGCCAAAGTAGCAGTGAAAAAAGAAGAGAAGAACGACAGAAACTGTGAGCATGGGTGCACAGTGGTGGATGGCGGAATAATTGGGAAAAAAGCTGAAAACAAAGCAACACCCAGCAAACCACCAGCCAGCAAAGGAACGGCACCCTCCTTTACAGAGAAGCTTCAGGATGCTCAAGTAGTAGATGGTGAAAAATTGGTGTTACAATGTCGGATTTCCTCTGATCCCCCTGCAGCTGTCACCTGGACTCTGGACAGCAAAGCCATCAAATCATCCAAGTCCATTGTCATCTCCCAAGAAGGTAAATTAATTGAATTACAAGCCAGCTGGATGGCACACTGCTATATCCGGCTCTTGATTAACATTTAGTTCATTAAAGGTAACGCAATACTTTATTCAAGTCCTGTGCCAGTAACTGTTTCCAGATGCAACTTTCTTGTTATTTCGGTGGAGTACACAAGGAACAGTATTGTTTGACATTTCTTGCAGATTCTCCTTTAACAGCCTGCAGATGTAATTTTTATAAAGTTGAACTTCTTGCATTTTTAAACGCTGTTTACATTGCTAATGCTGTTTAAGGAGCTGGTACATGATGTTTATTTAAGCTGAACTTCAAGGATTTAGAACATTGAAAACAGAATATTATTATTGCTGGTTTACAAATTCTAATTTAATTCTTCTGTATGTTTAATATTTTAGGCGTTTTATTGCAATAAGAAACACGAAGAGGGGTTGTGGTACAGAATGAAATTACTGCAACTTTAAGTTACATAGTGAAGATCAGAGCTGAGAATTGATTTCCAATGTATTTAATGCCTGCCCCACCACACGTGCTTCTGTTGCCTTTACAGACTCTGAAATATTTGAGCCCCACTGTCTGATGACTTTTAACTAATTTCAAAACAGTAGAGTTTGGTAAAAGTCCTCTGAGAGAACACTTACTCTTGTCAAATTGAGTGATTGCCTTATATTCCACATTCTGGATAATGAAACCCTACTAAGCTGGCTTTGAGTAAAAGTTGTTACTGCATCTAGACAAAATGTATTGTCCTTGGGAAAAAATAGGGAGGATAACTGATAATACAAAATAACTTCTTTACTTCATATTTGTTGCATAAGACACTGAGGGAACAGTATGGAGAAAGACACTGTCCTGCACGATGTAGTAAGAAGGTTCCTGTTCACACTAAGAATTACAGTTTGACACAGGGGTCTGGGCTCTTCACCGTGAATCTTTCTTCATCTAATCCAGACTATTTTCAGTGTTATTGAATGAGAACCAATTGAATACACACAGTGGTCCACCCTGAGTGAATCCTTGTGTGGTGTTTCAAGCACTGAAACCTGAGGACTCCTTTAAAGTGGATGCCGTCAGGAATAACTTTGCCTTCAGACAGGGTAGGGGAAAAAAAGAAAAGGCACCTGAATACTACACTGAGGGGGTAGCAAAGGAAGTAGGTGGAGAGAGAGAAATGGCAGCAGGTGTCTGAAGTAGCATAGAAGTTTTATTTATGAGGACATGATCAATTTTGCCAGAGGGGAGTGTATAGAATAGGACTATATTGACTGGTGGAAATGCCATCCCTGTAAAAAGGGCTGACAGGATCAGTAAGGTGGGAGACTGCAATTTAATGAGCCTTACACTGGAAGCAAGATTTAAAGGGTTTTCTTGGAGTTGCTCAGAGCGAAAAGAAATTATACATCTCAAAGTTTCATGTCTTTTATCTTCTCTGTATCACAGCTTCTGAGATAGGGTGGAGCCTCATAAAGTCCCAGAGTGTTGTGGTGCTGCAGAAAGCTGTTTTCTTGACTGAAATAATTCAAGTAATTGCCTGTTACAATCCCACATCTCATATGCACTTTATAAAATGGTCCTGTGAGCTGAAAACCCAGTGTAGTTGTGTTCACAGTGTAGTGATCCTCATGTACAGAAATGCTCCGCCACCTGCCTGAGCAGGGCGTGTGACTTACCCCACCCAGTCCATCTGGGCTAGGTGGCACTCCTGGTCATAACACCCCAGAGCTGGCATTTTGTGGGGATGTCACACTTCGGCAGTGCTTTCCATTGAGGAAAGGAATGGAGGTCAGCACTGGATAAGGAATCCAGAATCCAGGGTTTCAGGGCAGCTTCTTGCAGGGAGTGAAGAAACTCTCATGTTTGAGTAGTTCCATTACCATCATGCTTGGGTAGTCAGGATTAACAGTACTCCAAAGTCATGCTTTCTCCTGCACATATCTGCAGAGGATCTTAGAAAGAAGTATTGCACCGGGAAGTTAATGCTACAGTTTTCTCCTTTAATGGACAGAATGGAATGAGGATTAGAACTCTTGTTTTTAAACCTTATGACACATCCTCTGACACACTGAGGGGATGCATAGCATGATGGTCAATTTAGGTTTTTGCCTGACAGTACCTGCTGGTTTTGGCACTTGGAGAACAATGTTTTGCTGCTCCCCCACTGTGAGATGCTTTCATGCCAACTGTTAAGTAATTAACTAGGTATGCATGATACTAACTTTAAATAAGTTGCAGTTTTCTTAGAGATTGATGTTTCTCTCATCCTCTACTTGGGAACACATAAATAGTTCAAGGAACCAAGGAAGGGGAAGGAATAATTAGAGCTACAGACTAGAATGGAGAAATAACAAATTCAGGATATGTATCAGGACATAGTGTTCAGTGGAGCAACTGTACGGATTAGTCTCACAGCACGTGTTTGGAGCAGCTTTAGACATAGAGAGCAACAATGAAACCGGATGCACTACTCAGCAGCCCACTGCCAAAATCCCAGATTCCCTCTTTCGCCCCAAATGCTGAAAAGGCAGTTTCATCACACCCGCCCGCAGGTGTCTTGTCCTTCCGCAGCAGTGCCTTTGGCCAACCTTGGAGCAATGTTTAATGGGCTCTGGAGATAATCCCCTAGAGTCATCCTGAGCTGAAAGAAGGTTGAGTCTGTGGGGAAGGAGAGGAATTCAGAGCAAATGGACCTAAGCTCACATTAATGGGCTTAGATCTTGCAAAGCCATTTTTTATTTCTTTGGTATGACCTTGCTCCTCTTGTGTTCCGCCATGCAATGCACCATGGAAGTGGATAGACTGGGTCTGTTCTTAGCTATTTGAGACTTACCTATCTGCTGCTTCATCATACTACAAGCCCATCTTAGTATGGGCCACTGACTCACAAACTTTTCAATGTAATGAACACATGAACCTGCAGAATGCCATGTATTTGTCTTTCGGAAATTAAATTAACCCTCTCTGTCATTGCCAGAAAGCAAAACCAGGGAGCAGTTCGCTGATCTCCTTGTGCCAAAGACATTGTGGAGATAAACACATAAAGTCTGGTTTCAGGAGTATGCCCACCTGATAAAAGAAGTGACATATTTGGCCAGGAAGGGCAGACTTAAAAGTATACTTGTGTGCAGCAAGTTCGCAGGACAGACTCCCTGAAAGTAACTTTCCTTGGCATATTTGTACTAGCTAATAGCAAGGCCCTTTACCTGTTAGGAACAACTCTTCCCTGTGTTTGGAGAGGCTAACACTGCATTACCTGTCCGAAGTAGTTGAGCCGTTAGCATGCCAGAGAAGGAGGGGTGTTAATCCCACTTCTGTACCATCAGAGAAACCCCCGTTCGAGCACCAGGATCAGAATAATCACTGACTGGTAAGGTGTTTGGTGAGGTCTAAGGCCTTCATCTACAGGCATATCTATGCAGTGTTTGTGCTGTACTCTAGTACTTCATCGAGGGTTTCCAATGCATTCCGTTATTCCAGGGTTCAGTTTACGTTAGCCGTCAGAAGGCAGACTGAGCAGCATTACACTGTCACAGTCACAACATATCAATCTCATTCCTGCCATTTTACATTTCAGCTATTAATGCTGTTTTGTTTCCCTTTCAAATCTTGAACATCAGTACTTGTTTCTCCATTTCTTTTAATAATCCACCAGATATTATTCTTTCAGTTGATTGGCATGAGTAATTTGTTGCTCAAAGAATCATTTTTCTGACAAAGTGAGCTCTTAAACCATTTTTCTTTTATGAACATGTCTGACCTGCTAGGAGTTTATTAATGGTTTGATTTTATATTTTTCTTCTTTTAAACACTTGTCAGAGTGTGGTTATCTACATTCCTGGGATAGATATTGATGTTTTCCTTGCCTCTGAATTCTCAAAATAAATGGTGGCTGTAACAAACAAACAAAAGAGGGTGCTCATAAATTAGAGCATTATGCACTTAGACGGGCAGGTTAGATGGTGTTCGGCTAAGAGGCAGTCGATTTTAATGTAAGAGTGTTCTTTGAACTTACAGGGGGCTTTTTGTTTGGAAAACCAGTTTTTAAGAGGGCTCTCGCGGACATGGCACCGGAGTTAGACATATAAGGACTGAGTGGAAGCAGCTTCCTCAGGCAGTGAACTCTTCAGAGCAGGAACCATTTTGGTTTGCATTTGTATAGGACTTGGCAGAGCTGTGCCCTGTGCCAGTGTCCTGCTCTGTGACTCACTCCTGGACAGAAAACCAGCATAGGGAATTTTTGCACGGTTACAAAAGCTGTTCTGGAAGATGACAGTGAAAGGGGTTTGGCAGCTGGCACCCTTACAGACTGGAGAATTGAGATGCACAGTGAATATAAGTCAAAAGTGGCAAACTTGCTGTTTTTAACATCACCTTGCTCTGCTTTCTTTGGCTAGAATTAGTACCGTGTGACTATATAGATTGAAGAGGAATTAATGTAGGCTTAGGTAGCAGTGATGGTGTGGCTTAGAAAATGCCCAGAGTTTGTACTGGTTTGTGTAAGACAGAATTTTTTTTTTTTCTTCTTGAGTGTCTTGGCAGCATAGAGTTGGTAATCTTGTTAGCAATAATGCCTTAACAACTTTCTTGTGACTTAACATAACTCCCAAATCTTCCTAACGGTTGTGCAAGCCTGTGTCTGTCAGTCTAACTAGGATTTGCCATGACTTTTTGGATTTTTTTAATGAACTTTGAGCAGGGGTTTGGTGTGCAATTAACACAACTCTCTGTACAGCTGAAAGTAGATGGATTCTGCAGCTTAAAGTTTAAGGCTAGCGAGATACCTGAGCATCAGTTCTGCCACATGCCACACAACTTCCCTCTGTACTGCTGTTTTTGCCTGTATCCTTCTTCCAGAAATGCACGTAGTGTGGGTTTACATGTAGCAAAATAGAGATATTTGCTTTAATCACTGGTAATTTATTGTGATGTGTAATTATTCTTATAGGTGTTCTGTTTTTAAATCAGGAAACAAAGCAGTGTCTTAGTTCTAATTTGAATTTTTCTGGTCTCTTCTTCCATAGACTTGGTCCCTTTCTCTGCTGAGCTAAAGAGCCCATCTTTGCTTGACAGAATGGCTTTGACACTCTAATCAGGATACCTCTCTCTTTTTTTCTGAAACTTGACAAGTCAAGCTCTTACTAACTTTCTCTCCATAATACTCTTTATCCAGCCCTTGAAGGCATGGCATTGTTTGGTTTTTCTTTTTAACACCTCCCCTTCAGCTGCTGTTTGTTGATTTATTATCCTATTTAGAAAATAGGCAGCAGAACCGTATGTGGGTGTCAGTTATCAGTGGGATGGAGGTCCCCTTCCTATTGCTGTGCTTACTGGAGGTCCCTGGGGCCCTTTCTACCTCACAACAGTGAAACTTGTGTTTGTTACTTGTCTACTAAAACTTTAAACCTTCTGAAAGGACAGCATCCCTCGCTGTCCATGGATGCTTGTCATTTCACTATCTCAAGCCACGTTTTCTTTGAGTGAATAGGATTCAGCTTAATTGTTTATAAGGACTGCCCTGTCTTATCTCTCTGTCTTTTTTCTGTAAGTTTCTCAGCATTAATTTATGAATACTTCTACGTCACAGATTAAAATATTGGATAACTTTGGTCCTAGTCTGATCACGGAGGAAATCCACTGTCAGCTTTTTCATGAGATCTTTATTTTAGCAGCTTTAACTCTCCCTAATATGAATGTCATTCATGTAGTAATACAGCGTTAATTGCAAGCAGAATAATGTGAGATTACACAAATATTTCAGTAAGTGGTAAGAAAATTACCTTTACACAGATTCATTTGCCAGTGAAACGTGTAATCTCATGAATAAGGAAGTAGGTTTCCTGCATTGTTCTCCTTAAAACTCTCTCAATTAGCCAAAATTAAATTTGACAGCTTTTCTTCTCTGAAATTCATGTTTTTTCACTGCTTTGCCTGTTGTCATTGTAACTGTAGTCAATATTTTCCAGGTCAACCCACTTGCCATTTTTAAACATGACTCTGCCACTAGCACATATTTTCACTTTCCCGGACAATTTGTGATTTATTAGAAAATTAACAGCAGTGAGCCAATGAGTTCCATAACAAATTTGTTATGGCTCCTAGGCAGAATTTCTTACTGCCTAGTATTTATTAATATTGCTTACATATGCCATAGTACTTCTTTATCCCGTGGGATACAGATGAGAAAGAAAGACTTCAGTCTGCATCATGGATAGGAGTCAGGAGGTTGGCAGCTGAATGCCAGTGCAGGGAATTAGACTCAAGAGCTGGTTTTTTGTTGGTTTGTGTATTTGTTTTATATCTGAAGTTGACTTTCTGCGGAGCTTCATGGAAAGAATGCAGAAGGCTAGAGATATTTTAGACTGCCTTGCACTATTTTTGAGTAAGTCAGAAAAGCCTTTAATAGCTCAGAATGCAAGGGAAAGGCTTTGTGTATCTGAACCAGAGCCTCCAGTAAACTCTCAGCTTCTGTGGCTGTTAAGGTCTTTTCTGGAGCTGCACCAGTTCTGATGTCTAAGTGGAAGATCCCAGTAGTCATGTTTACTCCAGTCCTGCCCTTTGTGACAGTGTTTGAAAGACTGTCTGTGGGCTGGTTCCTAAAAACAAAAAGTAGAGGGATGGGGGGGGGGACACGACACACAAAGCTGATATAAAATTCTTTGCGTTGACTGGGATCTGTGAAGTGCCAAGATTCAGAATACCCAACCCATCTGGGCTTTCTTGCAGTTATGCGAAAATAAGCTTGTTTCAGGTCATAAAGGGCTTTTGCAGAGGAAATACCAAATACTTCGTTAAAGACATTTGGCCGTCTAGCCCCGGGAATTGACTGTAGCTCTAGATCACAGAACATAGGCCTATTAGGGAGTTTCCTGTCCTTATGAAATCTTATCAAGTTGGCCTGTTTGGGGGCTTTTTTTCCTGGTTTTCAAAGAAAATTATGTTTCTACAGCCATGTGCTCTCTCAGCTTCCCCTTACACTCCTGACCCAGCCTAGCTAACACTTTTTTGAACCATTGGCCAGTTTTGCAGTATGTCCTAGTCATCCACAGTTTCATGAAAACTGTGGCTAAATAAGTGGCTAAATAAGGGAGAATGGCCCAAATTGTCTCATTTCCCCTTCACTCCTCCACTGAGGGCAGAATTCCACCATTGCATCTGGTGGTAGCAACAAGCCAGCAATCCCCATACACTTTGTGCTGTTCCAGTGTAGTTGCTGGGGAGTAGGAAGAAGGGAGGGAAATAGGATACAGATAGTGTGGCCAGCAGGTCGAGGGAGGTGATTCTCCCCCTCTGCTCTGCTCTTGTGAGACCCCACCTGGAGTGCTGCATCCAGCTGTGGAACCCTCAACATCAGAAGGATACAGACCGGTTGGAGCGAGTCCAGAGGAGGCCACGAAGATGCTCAGAGGGCTGGAGCACCTCTGCTATGGGGACAGGCTGAGAGAGTTGGGCTTGTTCAGCCTGGAGAAGAGAAGGCTCCGGGGAGACCTTATTGCAGCCTTGCAGTACCTGAGGGGGGCCTACAAGGAAGCTGGGGAGGGGTGGGGGGGATGACACACTTTTTACAAGGGCCTGTAGTGACAGGACAAGGGGTAATGGGTTTAAATTGAAAGTGGGGAGGTTTAGATTAGATATTGGGAAGAAGTTCTTCATGGAGAGGGTGGTGAGGCACTGGCACAGGTTGCCCAGAGAAGCTGTGGATGCCCCATTCCTGGAAGTGTTCAAGGCCAGGCTGGATGAGGCTTTGAGCAACCTGGTCTAGTGGACGGTGTCCCTGCCCATGGCAGGGGGTTTGGAACTAGATGGTCTTTAAGGGCCCTTCCCACCCAAACCATTCTGTGATTCTATGATCATTGCTACAGGGGCGTGGGAGTCAGGAGAAAACGAACAGATTTCCTTTATCCTCCTTCTCACAAATAACTTCATTAAAATTCAACACACATATTCTTTTGGAGTGAGTAAGACTGACATTATTTCATGAGGATGCTGTGTCCAGTGGAATAAGCCAAATGCAGCTTCTACCAGCCCCGTGCCATGCAGCCTGGGCAGGGCTAGATTCTAAAAGCAAAACTAACCGAGCACTGGATGCATGGGGCAAGTCAAGGATGGTCATGAGGAAACCATAGGATTTGCTTCTAGATTTTAGTATGTTTGGGGAATCGTTTACGGTGGGTGTGGGTTGTTTCTGTTTCTATATGCCCCATGTGGAAGTGTTTCTCATAAGGAGTTAATTTATATTGCTGCATGGTGCTGTCTGGACAGCACAGCAACAGCACGACTGGTGAGGAATGTCCCTGTGTGACATGAGCCTTCAGTGAGCTGATGAGCACGCAGGGGAAGAACGGCTTTTGAGCAGGTGGAAAACTCCAGCAAAAATTAAGTGTTGCTTTGTTCCAGTCCCTTTGCAGTCCAGTTATCCTTACAAGCTAGACTGCACCCCTGCAGTGAGGTGGCCAGAGTGCTCCTTCATGTACATGTGCCCTTGCTCCATAGCTTACACTCTTTTGCAATAGCATTTTTAGGTTCTAATGTGTGATCTTTTCTAATCATGTGTTATAGATTTTTGCAAATCTTAGACTGGATGTTGTCTTTGGCTTGCTCTCCCGTTGTCTCTTTAAACAGCAGAGACATGTGAATTTATATTTGCTAGATGCCTGCAGGAATCCTTTTCTAGTGTCCTTCCTCCCATTGGAATGGAACTGCAGCTCGTGACATTTTTGGCTCAGCCTGACTCGTGGAGATGAGCCGCCTCAGGGAAGGCACGTGGCTTTTCTTTTCACCCTGTGGTTGGCTGAGCACAACACATGTGAGTGAGGGGTCAGTTCTCTTCTGAGAGAGCTTTAATGTTGTCCTTTTTTCTGAGGGGGAAAATTGTCATTATTTCCAACTTCTTGATTTTGTGGAGGACGAGGAGTTGGGAAAAAATAATTTTCTTCTAACCCTTGTGTATATCATCTGGCAAACCGAATGTGTTGGGAACCTCTTGAATGTTTTTTATAACATTTGTCTTGAATAATAACATCCAGTTTTACAATGAGGGAAAATCTAAATGCCAGAAGCATAATTGTCATGTCACAACTGAGGTCTAGTCTCCAAGGGGAGCCAGTAAACTCTCAAAGTTCTGCTGATAGAGGGTTGTTCTTTTCAAGGACCTTTTTAGGGCCTTTCCAAGGACCAGTGTCACCTATGCCTGTGCCATCTGCGCCATCACAAAGGATACATTCGATGGGGAGCCTGCGGTCAGGCACCCTCCAAGGCAGAAGGCAGCCTCCAGTTATCATGGAGAGAAAGCTGGCAAACAGCAAGAGATCCTGGGAAATTCCCTTATCTCTCAGGACACAGGGGAAATATCTAAAAAAGGTCATTTCCCAATCTTGCCATAAATTAGGAAAGACTCTGAGAAAGGTAAATGAAGGAAGTGGGGATGGTATTACTGTGGCAGAAAAAGGAGGGTGGAGGCAATCTAGACGAGCCAACAGCAACGGGTGGAAGTGCACAATGTCTCAGGCTGTGTTCAAGGGACAGGCCAGGCTTTCTAGT
Source organism: Eurypyga helias (assembly GCF_000690775.1). Classification (NCBI taxonomy): domain Eukaryota; kingdom Metazoa; phylum Chordata; class Aves; order Eurypygiformes; family Eurypygidae; genus Eurypyga; species Eurypyga helias. The sequence continues at coordinate 66,036 of NW_010248105.1, read as the reverse complement.
GAGGAAGGAGAGAGTAATCCCAAACTTCGTGCTCACTTAAGGGGGGATATTTGAAAGGGGAAAGTCTGGTGTGTTTTAATTGGGATTCTCCCTGGGGAGCAAAATGTTCCAAGCAATACAAATGAGTGTAAGGGATTAGACAAACCACAGTTCTCCTTCCTCATCCCCCAACTACAGCTGGGATCCCCCAACAGAAGCTGGGAACAGCTTCTGGTTTTGTTCACAGAGTTTTATTTTTTAAGAGGAAATGTATTTCCCTTGGGTCATACCAAGCTTCCCTTGGTAACTACAGTGCTTATATCACATCCTGTTTCTGCAAACCTAATGAAGACAAATCTTGCTATTTGTTTGAACAGGATTTGTTGCATTGACAAATTTGATTGTCACTGATACACTGGATTCTCTGACAGGTGTTTTACAATATCAGACACTGGTTTGCTGAGTAATTAAAGCAAAGAGAAAATGTCTCAGTGTCATTTTTACCCTTGGGCACTACGCTGAAGTTCTGCTTTCAAACGTGAATGATCATGGGAGTGCTAGAGATAAGGCTGAATCCAAATATTGCAGATGGTCACTTGACAGAAGCCCTCTTACTTACACTCCTACACTACTGGTGCTTTGGGGAAAAGACCGTTGGAGTGAGGACTTCTTATCCCTGCTGTAAGACAAAGAACAGCAGCAGAGTCTGCTCTGGGTCTTCTCTACCCTCATCCATTTACCACTTTAGGGCTGAAGGGACAGCTTGGAGTATCCTAGGGAACAGCAGTGAGGTTCAATTTATCTATCAATGTGGGTTTATTTTATTTAGCATAGATAAGGTTTCAATTCTGATGTTGAATTTTAAGAACAAAATGTCTTTTTCTAGCAGTGAAAATCACCTGTAGTAAAGGATTGGATCATTTGATGCATTCTGTTCCTTAATAGCTCTAAGGTTTTTGTGAACTGCAAGTTAACATCCATTTGCTCTCTCCTTCTTTTGCATTAGGGGCCCTGTGTTCACTTACCATTGAGAAGGCCATGCCTGAAGATGGGGGCGAATACAAATGCATAGCTGAGAATGCAGCAGGAAAAGCTGAATGTGCTTGCAAAGTGGTGGTAGAAGGTAAGTACTTTGCTGGATATGGGAAAACCCCCTTCCCCCTTTACTTCCCAATATCAGCCTTTGTGAACCTCATACACAAAAAAGAACTCTGCCCACATCCTCCCTGTACTTTTTGGTCAATATGTAGTTCAATGTCTACCATAAGGAGCATGTGCAGAGAGACAGTACAAAGCCAACGGGCTCTGGCTGCTTTGTGGAATAATCTGTGTTCTCCTGCTGCCCCCTGTATTTCTACAAGGATTTTAGAGCAGTAAATCGAACCCATGAAGACTTGCTTCTGAGCTGTATGCATTCTTCAGGCGCACGTAAGTTTGGTGTGTGAGCCGGGGTACCAGTCTGCCTCACGACTGTGTATGGCACATTTCTCAGCATAGAACTTGTCAATTCTTTGCATCCGATGACATTTGGTCATTTGGATTTTCTAGTGGAAGTGAGTGAAGATAAACAAATTAGCAGCTCAACCACCCTTGTATGCTCTAGTCGTGGAACATGGACAGTTTGCTGACTGAGGTATCCGTTTGTCAGCCTCAGTCACGCTGATGACACTGTACACTTGCCACGTCCTCTTGGCCTTGGGCGAATATTTTGTCATGAGCTTGAGAGCACAGACTTTTAAAAGTGCCGTGGGTTTGAAGTTACTTAGGAGACTTTAAGTAACCAAATATGCTTCTTATCAGCTCACCTGGCGAGCTCATCATTGAATACTGATACTTTCCATTGTAACTAAAACGAGCACAGAACTAAACAAGCCAAGTAACATAGATCTTGGGTACTAAGCCTTCACAACTGTGTTGCAGATGTGGTATTTGGAGCAGGAACTCTAGAAAAGAAAACAGATTTGTTTTCCTAATGTAGCATGACACAGGGTAAGAACATGATCCTGTAAGTCCACCCGTAAGGGTCAGTCTTCATGTAGCTGGCAAAAGAAATTAATTACACTTATAATTACAATTAATGATATTAACTCCTGTAGTGGCACCTTCCATGATAATATTGTCAAAACTTACTCTAGTCTGTCTTAGATATTTGATAAGCTATTGTTTATGTTTCTGTAATTTAAAGTAATACATTTTAGCAGCACTGAAGTTCAAAGAAGACTATCAAGAGGCTTTAAGAAAAATCTAGTACCCTGTAACACTTCAATTACCACAGATGCAGAGGGCTGAAGGATCAAATCATCACGTGCTTAGCACACAGGAGTTCTCCAGGGCTGCCCTAGTGTCTTTTAAATGTTAAAAACACCTGTGTGTTTTTTCCTTTGACTTTGTCTTCTCATCTCCTTCAAGTAGTTGCTTTTCTTCCTGAAGCCCCCCTTAGCATACTTCCCACTTCCAATTTCCTACTGGGCAGTGCATGTTTTGGGAGGCTGAGGGTAGACTTTGGCTTGCAAAGCCTTGATCATGGGAGACTCTCAGCTCATGACATACTCCTGGCATGCTGAGGTGAATGGCGTTATATCAGCTGTCTGGCTCACCCTGGTAGTGGCACCCATGGTGTTAGGAGCTATCTGCTCACGTAACAATGGACATCAGAAAGACCACATTCCTTACCTCGGTACTGGCTGCCTCATCTGTCCTTTCCATCCCCTACTGGCATGCTGCTCAGTATGGCTGAGAAGAGATTTCTGAGGAATGGCACTACGGCAAACTCCATCTACTGAGGAGAGACGCCCTTTGATATCCCATGTCTGTGACTGGGGGAGGGGAGGAGTGTTATTTTTAAATCAGAGTTGTGACCTAAAGCAATTAAAATGACTCCACTCTATTCAGTCTGCTGTCAGCATCCAATACGCTAATTTTTAGACTCAACAAGTAACCGTAAATATCATTATATTCCTTTTGGCTCCTGGACTCACATCAGATTGGAAGAGTATTTTATTTCAGTTGTCAAACTAGCTCAGAGACAAGTCTATAGAGTCTGAACTAAGATCTAGCACAGCCTTCTGCTCCGAATCGTTTGCTAGGAGATCCTGACTTCCCCTGTTAACTTTTTAGAACACTTAGAGACCAACTGTCATACTCTTGCACCTAGAAACAGGTGACAGAATAGGTGGTTCCATAACATTTATCTTTTCTCTGGTAACTAAATTTCAAACTGCTCTCTCATGCACAAATTCTTTGAAAGCTGAATATATTGAAACCTGTAAGTCAACACAGCTATTGCTGAGATCATAATCCAGATTTGTGATCTTTCTTCCCAAGAGAAATGTCAGGATCAAACAATCTTAACACATGGAGCTCATTAGGATTTGCATCATATGACATGCTCGATTTGGGATAAGCTTGCTGAAAAAAGGTGGCACCTTCTGCTTGTATGTGTCTGTCACGCGGGACACAAAGGGAAGACAGCTTGCACTGGCTGCCAGTGGCCGGTGGAGTCTGCGGTGCTGAGCAGTTGCTGGATGTGAGCTCTGCAATCTCGAGAACAATGAAATCCATCAAACTCGAGTCCTGTGGTGTCCCTTTTGCCATTTTTCTTTAGGAATGAATCGATGTGTAATAACATTTTTTTGAAAAATTTAAGCGCACAGAGGAAATGCTGCTTTTCTCAGTATGTTCGTTTGTATAGATCACGTAGACAAGTGAACAGAGAAATGATAAGGCAAGAGATTCTTTTGGCTAAACGATGCTTCACTACACCTTTGTTTCCCTGTTCCATGCGCTGCCTAAAGCAGCTTTGTGCACATTTTGTTCTCTTCAGTTAAAACAGACCGATCTGCTTAGATGGTGCCTCTTGTCGCTTTCACAAGGCTTCTCCCTCTCTGCTCCCTCTTCCTTTTAAAACGTGACATTCTCCAGCAAGTCTGTGCAGAAAACCTCTTAAAAACCAAAAGGACAGCAATTTCCTCTAACTTTGCAGAAAGATCCAAAACAAACTGACATTATTAGGCAGCCTTTTCATTATTGATTTTTTAAATAGGATTTGTGTCTTATTATTTGTTTTGATTGCAGATGCCTCATCCACGAAGACCGCAAAGCCTATTGAGAAGAAGACCAAGAAGCCTAAGACCACACTTCCCCCTGTGCTGCCAACAGAGAGTAAGTGACAGTGATTTTGATTACTTCCTTTTCACTGGAAACAAAAGAGCGCTTTGGGATTCTGTGGTCATTCCCTCCTGTTTGCAGGCGTTGTATCAGAAGCTTGTGCTGTTTCTTTAACCCTTGCACGTAAGCCATGTGAAATGAGTTTTTGCCTCCTGGGGATTAGAAGTCAGCGCTGAAACCGAGAGTTCAGACCTAGCCCACTCTATTCTCAGTTTTCCATAATGGTGCAACAAACTTCTGACACAGATTTATTTTTGGCTCCCTCCCAAAGAGCACAGAAATTCTTGAGTAGTTTGTTTCAAGTCATGTTATGTCCTGTGTAGGCAACACACTGTCTTACCATTTGTAGGCATCTTGACTGAAATGTCTTGGGGCATAATCATTCCTTTTTTCCATGGCATGGGGAGCTGTTTGGTGAATTTTGCATTCCTTGTAAAATGACTAAGAGGAAACTTTAGATCGTAAAGGCAGCATATTAATAATGATGTCAGTTTAGAAATTCCTAATACCACTACTTTTGAAATTGAATGTCCGTGGGATACCAATATCTCTTAAATCAAACAACTGGTCTTTGCAAGTTGTCTGTCTAGGATGTCCACCATCTGGGTTCCTAAAAAAGCTGTAAAGACACAGTTCTAATGGAAACATGAAATATTTTATCCATCTCTCTCTGTCTCTCTCTCTGTCTCTGTCTCTCCAAAAGAAGAGAAATCAGTTTGGTTTTGAACATCAATAGAAAGGAAAATTTTAAAGCCCTTAGCAGCTCCATGGGGTAGTGTTTTGAATAGTGTTTTCTCTGCATACATTTCCCCTGACCCCCCCAGGAGTGTTAGCAATTGCAGCTTCCCAGGAGAAAGTGTGAGCTGGGAACTGAGTCGACATTTGCGGATATCTGACCTGTCTGCTGAAATCGCTGCTTGCCTTGCTGTTGATTTTAGTGGAAATTGGATATAGGTAGCAAAACAGAAGCTATGACCTCTGGCTTCAGAAGTTATTAGAAAAAGAAGGTTGAAATAATGGTGAACGGTTTTCTGAAGGATGTTCCATGGCAGAGTATATCAGTGTTTAAAGTTCTTGAACTTCTTGTAAGCTCTTTCTTCAAAATATCTTTAAAGCATCTTTCCTGTTGCACTGAAAGCATCAAGGTAACCAGAGAGAACATTAGGAAGCTGGGCTTCAGAAGAGCTTTTGGAAAACTTTGGAAAAATGCATATTTAATTTTAAAGGGATTTGGCTGCAGAGATTCCACAGGTGGTTTTTAACATTTCAACCTCAGCCTCTGAGGACTGTGGGTATTTGTCTGCCTGAAATATGTGTTATATTTGTGTGTTTGTCAGGGGCAAAATATACAAAACTGGTCTAGTAGAATTCAGAGTTTTGATTTAAACTGAAATCCCTTTCAGATGTTGAGATTTTAAAGATCCTTACCTGAAAGAGAATGGGCTTAACAAGTCAGATATTTGTGCACGTTTACTGGATTTCTCTTGAAAAGAAGGTTACTAAGGAATGACTGAAGCAAGATGTCCCAGTCTAACAAGGAGACAAATACTTACACTGATCTCTTCTAGTCAACAGTCCTAAAGGCAAGTAGGGTGTAAGGAACAATATTGAGAGCAAAAATTCTTAATAATCCCATGGAATAAATTCTTAATTTTGAATAGTGAATTGAGCTATAACAGTGTATACTGTATGGGGTACAGGAGCTGTATGCCCTGTCATTTTTAGAAATCCTTCTCGGGGGAAAAAAAATCCTAATTTTCCATTTTCTGTAAGAAAGTCAAATGTCATGGTTAGCAGCTATGTCAACCTCTCCTCCCTTCAGATAATCACTTACGGGTGATCCTTGGGTTTTGCCCCAGTAGAAGGAAAGTCATGAAGTTTTAGCTCCTGCCAGCAAAGACCAATGCAATTCTTTTTCGTGAAAGAGCGTGAGCGCTGTCGGTTTGTTCATCTGAGGAATTTGTCTCGCTGGGACCTGAGTCTTTTAACCACTCATTCTGACAGTGTCGTTACTGAAAGCTTGGGTTTTGTAAGCTACAGAAATCCAACAGTAAGGAAAATTTTGGACATTACCTCTTTTGAAATGCAATACATACTAGATTGGTTTAGAATAAGCAGTTATTCTCAGAGAAACATCTATGAAGGCAGTTTTGTACTGTTCGGTGTTTAGCGATGTCTCTGAATGGATGATTGCAGTGTTTCCATGCAGAAAGATTACTCCCATGCTAGCAAATTAGGAAAATTACAACGTATTTCTTTTTGCTTAAAATTAGTGTTCTGTCACCAGGACTTAGTCATAATTCTGACTCTGCAGAATGCAACTCTGTAGTGATAAATAGAATGAAGAGTAGTGTTTCTGAGAATAAAAACCAGGTTCACCTTTGAATCTGAGTGAAATCAATCCTGAGGAAGGACACCTCTGTTTTTAATGTGGAATTGGTTCATTCTTCACTGACTGTACTGACTTAGGCTTTGTCTCTTGTGTCTGTGCAAAGTGGAGGTGAAATGCTACTGGGTTAGAATAATAAAGCGTTATGTTTCTTCTGCGCAGATAGGGAAGAGTAGAAGAGGCAGTGGAAAATTGGATCCTTTCATTATTTATCATACTGCATACTCCATGCTAGGCCAGAACAATCAGTGGATAATATAAGGGTCTTCTAGGTTGACATAACCCTGCAGCAGAAGTACTAAGCTAAAAGTTCTCACCACTTGAACATTTCTTTAGGGAGCTTTGACAGCATCTGCTGTAAAGGGATTTGGGTACCCAGTTTGCATTGAAATTAGCAGTTACTTCAAATCAGGCTTAAAGGGAATTGCTTATTTAAATTATCATGGCCACCTGCAAAATCTTTAATCCCTATTACATAAATATTTTTGGCCCAACACTGTGGAAAAGAATTGAAGTGCTCTTTGAAATTTTTAAGAGCTAATAAGGATTTGATGTTTTATAAACAAATAATCATTTTTTTTTAAAGAATCTATTACTACTCCACGCTTCCTAAGACTTTTGTCCTCGTTAATGTGTATTGTGCTGAGGACCAAACCAGCACTAAATCGTAGCTTGAGCAAGTAGCCCTACATCACACATTCATTTGCAGGCCTAGAACCCGACTTTCTTAGTCATCAGTCTGATGAGGAGTTTGCATGCCACATCCGAAACACGACAGATTTTTAAACTGACATCCCAAAAAATCTACATAAAACATGAGTTTTCCAAAAGGCAGGGTTTTCTCTAAAGGTTTGGGTTTTTGGGTTTTTTTTCAAGATGTACTGGGGGAAAAGACATATTACAACAGGTTGATGCTATTTCTTTAACTTCACCAGGACTGAGCAGAGCAACATAACTACATAACTTTACTATAGTAGGAAGAAACATTATCCCAATTATTGCTACTGATAAAAGCTTTAATACCTCTGAAAATAACCCTCCTAAATAACATTTTTGGATGAAAGTGTTGGAAAGACATTTCCACTGTGTTCTGAAGTGCTGATTTACAGCACTACTGACAGTAAACATTAAGAAATGGCAACTATCACCTGTCATAATCATTGCTATGAAAACCTAACAGGGTATCCTGGATTCCCTCACCTGAGTGATACACTGTTTAAACCCACTTTTCTCATACCCAAAACACATACAGTGAAAGGATGACCAGCGCAGAGTTTGATTGGACAAGTATAAGTTCTTCAGCTCAGTTAAAAACAATGGTCCATCAAGGAAAAGAACTTCCTCCACACACTGTCACTTCAAACAGCCCAAAATACATTATGTAACAGCATTCAGTATCTTGCTGATATAATACTTTTATATCTGCTGCTATATAAAATGGGTTTGGTTTGCTGTCAAACACATTTTTGGTTAAGTAACGAGGTATGCGCTCGCTGACAGTTGTTAATAAAATGCCACCACTGACACTGTCCAGATCAAATCCTCTGGAAGGCTGCACTGCCGTCTTCCCAGGTCTGATTTCTCAAGGTTGTTGGTACTTGAAAGCAAGGCTGAGCAGTGGCATCTCTGATGCAGTGTATCACAAATGTAAATACGTCAGACAAGACTCCTTATCGTTTTATATATTCTTTTCCATAGTGGGTGGGTTTCTAAGCGTTTTAATTTCCATGGAAAAATTGAGTCAGTGGCCAAGTAATTAGCACACAGTCCTGTTATTTACTCTCCAATTAACAATCTTGTCAGAATCCAAGTCTACAAGCACCATTTTATGAAAATGTCATTATAACATTGAACTTGCTGTGTCCAGTTGAGATAAATCTAAATCAGTGTTCACTAAATAAAATGTTCACTATATCAGTGAACACTTCAAGTTTTGTCTTGATTTCCATTCTATCAATATAATATGGAACATGGCATGGATGAATAGAAAACGTTTCAGAATCTCCCGTTCGTATCAGATTGGTTTGTCCTCAGTGTAAGACTTCCCACTTCCTAAGGGAAGAACTCAGTTGCTAAGGAAGTGAATAACCGGGTCAGAGATGTTCTTTTAGTTGCAGAAAATCGAGCACTATGTTGCAGCTGTGATCTGGTGCCTGTGCTGCTGCTGTCCTCTCTGGTCCCTGGGATAGTCTGAGGTGCTTTCAAGGGTCACTGGGGCTAGTCAGACCAGTCCTCTCAGTCCCATTCGTTTCCCAGAGGTCCATGCTGCTCTAATCCTGGCTGTTGCAAGAAGAACCAAGACATCTGCCCAGTGAGTGCAAGTACTTAGTGTGTTGGAACGAGTTACATTGCCAGGGAAGCCTCTGAACAAGCTTTTTCAAGGAAAAAATATGAATCTTTTTTTTCTGACAGAAGCTGAAACTTCCTCTTTCAGTACATGGAAAGAAAATTGCCATGAGCTGTTTTTAAGGCCTAGATATGATTTCTCTGACTACCGAAAGGTGCCAACTTCCTTCCTCAGGAGTGGGGTCCACAGCTGTGGCACACAAGGCCAACCAAACTAGCTGAAGGAAAAAGGCAATGCAAGGCTTAACTTGAAAATAAAATTCAGTTACTGTACGTATAAAGCAAGCTCTGGAGAAGCACTAATTGGTTGTGTAAATCACTTCTCCTTGATGCTCAGTCCAGCACTGTTTAGCTAATGCCAGGTATGCATGTTGAATCTCCGCCAGGTTGCTTTACAGCTCACACCATACCGACGTTTTCTGAGTTAATGTTGGCGCAGAACGGTATTTTCCATGTGTTTTTCATACAGTCCATCTTACATAGCTGTGTGTTGAAGAATACCGACAGAAATGTTTATTGACTGTCTCATGCAGAGAAAAATGAGTGCAGTGTTTGTAACGTGGCCTGAACCGAAGAGGTGCCATGTGCCATTAATTCCCACTTCAGTCATGGGCTGCAAGTTGCAGATCTGAGGCACGTAATAGGAGCGTTGACCAAAGTATCTTCTCTGTAAAACAGGCTTAATTAACGTGGAAAAGCACCTTGCTTTGCCTGCTGGAATAATTTGGAGCTCCGGAATGTCCAAATGACCTGACAGTGTTTTCCTACCTAATAGTCTGGGTAGCAGGCCAGTAACCTAGTTTAGATTGCTGTTCCTACACCCTTGGGCACAGCATTCTACCATCTATTCATAGCTGTTCTCACAGGACAGGAGAAATACGAAAATTAAATCTATATTTAAGAAATTAATATTGTTGTCTTGCTCCCACCAGAGCTTTTAGCGGAATTCACGTGGCCTGCGTTGTTTGTAGGCGCTGTTTGACACTGGATCTCTTCTGCACTGCTCAGATTTGCTTTGAGTGCAGAAATTGCTCAAGCACTGTGCTACGAAACTGCTATGGAATACTTTCTTCCTCCAGCCAAGCTGTTTTAAAGTTAGTTTCAGTGCACTGTGTTGCATTATTGGAGCTCCCTGTGTGCTAGTATATGCTAGCTCTCTCTTGACTGGAATGCAAGAGTATTTCCTGGATTTTTATTTTTGTTTTGAGAAGGAGGAGGCTGCATTTTTTTCAATTACAGGACAATCTCTGCATGATTTAGAAACTAAATACGGGATGTTGCAACATTTTAACAGTTGTTTTTAATGAAAAAAAATAAAAGCTATTAAAAACTGTTCTGAAATGCAAACTCTAATAACTGAATTGTATGGCATTTGGTTTTCTAATTCCTGCTTGTCATCAAATTTAAATCAGAGTTGCTTTCTATTTTATGGTAGTTAGATAATAAGCAGTTATTTGGAAACAGTAGGAGGAATTTAGTCTTTGAGAAGCAGTGAAGCAGAGCTGTTTAAGCTTTCAGACCTTGAAGAAGTGTTCAGGGTGCTGGTGCATTGTCACTGTCATTTTTTTGTGTAGCAATTAGCAAAGGTTCATGAATGTATGAATAAATTGGTAAGTAATGACGTGTGGTCTTTTTCTACTGTAATTGTAGCCACCATCTTTCTCCTATTTCACCTTGTCTGTGCAAAGTAATACCTGTAATAAGTTTTTTGTACCCTCAAGGAAGTCTGTGACAGAAGCAAGGGTAGAAATGGGTAATTCACAGCCTTGACCACCAGGCCAAGTGTGTGACTGTTTCTGTCCTTGTAGGTCTCAGTCACTCCATCCTTCCTCGCACAGCAGTGAGTAGTGAAGCTATACAGTCACCTCTGATGCAGACCTTGATATCTATCCCCAGAAGGGTCTGAAGGAGTGATTCATTTACATTCACGTGGGGGAAAGAGAGACTGCGTAATGTCGCATCCCACAGGTCTGAAGCACTCAAGTGAGATGGGGAAGAAGGAGCAGAGACATGAACCCAGGTTTTCCATCTTCTGTATGAATACTCTTGTTAATCTGACACATTACAGACATGACTTCTTTTCTGAGTTTCTCTTAAAGGAAACTCTGAAAAAAACAATTTTGTTCCTCGCAGAAGATGAAGCGTGAAAAGTTTTGCATGAGGGGAAAATGGTTTCCTATGTCTATGGTTGTAGAGTATGTCATTAGCCCTTCTCTCCTCAGCTAAAAAAAGGGTATTCCGCAGCAGACAGGAGCAGGGAAGTGACTTGCTCCTTATGTCAGTGGAGTTAGGGATTTACTGTACTTGTTTACCAGGCGCTGAAATTCACCCCTATAGAGGAATTCACGTGATATTAGGCATGTCCCTCAAGGAAGACAGTAGGAATTATGGACTGGTTGGAAATGCTGTCTTGAGTACTGATTTTTTTTCCGACTGTATGTTTTAGTTCATGGTTTATGAAAGCAAGTTGTGCAAAGAGCCGTTTCAGAGGAAGGCTATGCCTATTTTTAGTAAAATTCCAAAAAAGGGAAACAAAAAAGAAAGACGGAGACTTCTGAATGTATCTGCTCTCACAAATGCAACATCGGGGCAAAGAACTGCACAACCAAATGTCCCAAGCTATCAGGCTGTATGGGATCTTTCCCTTTTTTAGTGTGTGTGTGTGTGTGTGTGTGTGTCCCAGGCACAAGCTCTCTAAGAAGCAAACCTGCCTATAAATTTCTGTACGTACCAGCCTTGTGGTGTTTATAGTAAGTTGTTTCTAGAAGGCAGATTCATTTAAGGAGGGAATATTATGTCCTTTTTCTTCCAGGGTGGTTTTCAGCTTCAGCCTGTTTCAATGTAAATATCAAAAGAGACAAACCATCTTTTTTTGAAAAATCGGGTGAGGCAAACTTGAACTAACATTTCCAAGAGGTGCAAATCTTTTAACGAAAACACTTACTTGACCTTGCCAACTTTGGGTACTCTTAGCCGATTTTTTTTTTTGCGCTGTCTCCAGCAGGTTTTGAAAAAAAAGTTGCGCTTCAGAAAGTCACGTGAGGTGGGCTGGTACTCCTAAGGAAGATCTAAGAACAGTGGAGCGTACGCTCTTAGCCAGAGCAGTCAGCTTCACAGACCCAGAGACACATCCTTGTACTTCTTCCCCTTCCACACTGCCCCTGCCGCTCATTTCTGCTCAGGGCTATTTGTGGCTGCAAACCAGGATATTCAGCCAGACCTTCCAGCAACCCTTTGCAATCTGCACGGTTTGATGAAGTCCAGTGACAGTCGGTATATCGTCCGTTAAGTGAATGTAATGTGCTTCTGGGTAAAAGCTAAAAATTGAACACAGATTTTGTATTTGCATATAATAAGCAGCACCCTAGCCGAGTGAGGTGACGGGTTCATATTCTTTGCTTTGCTGCTGTGGAAATCTTCATTCTGGTGGAGCCTTTTAAACTGTCTTAAGCATAGTCCTTAGTTATTCCAGGGCTAGGAGAGACACCAAGCATTTATTCCACTTCAATATTCCATATGAAATGTACTTGGTAGTTCATTATACATCCTGGCCTGTATGGAAACATTGTTCTTTAACAGCGATGAATTGAATGTCACCGACTGTAGTTGTGAATGAACAAATTATGTTATTGGGGTCCCTTCCATGATGAACTGAAATGGCTGATAGTAGGCAGAGAAAACTGGGAGGGGTATCGGAGTATACAGGTATCCATTCTGTGCTTGTACTGTGCAGGGGCAGGGAATGACACTGTCAGCCAGGGGGCAGAAAAAATACCAAACATCTCGAGATATGAAGAGAACACAGCATGAACATTTGGAGAGTGTGATGACTCCACCAGCTCCTTGCTTGTTAACTAAGGTACTGCAGCAAAGATGCAGCGTAGGCCAAGGGGTGAGGGCTGAGTGAAAATCATGCTGGGTTAAGGAATTTGCTTTTCCTCCTATTTGTCTGCAGTGACATTTCTGAAAAATAGCAATACTCTCTTCCACCCAAGATAGCACTTGACAAATGGTGCTTTTTCTTCATCGTTGGTGCTCTTTGTTCCTGTCAGGCTTAGCGGAGCATGGAAGTAAACAAATCCATGTCATTGCTTTAGCTTGCATTAAAAGCCATTATAGTTCTGAGGAGATACCCAACAGCTATTTCATTCTCAGTTTAGAGAAGAGCAGAGACTCTGGTGTCAAATACAGCACACACCCCCACAAAAATATGTACGTGTTCTAAAGTCATATCACTCAGAGAGTCTCGTGGGATTAGGCATCTAATGAATAACTAATGGATTACTTCCATTAATAGGGATGTTGAACAGCAGATGATGGGCCAGGCTCTACAGCCCTTGCAGTTGGCACCTGATCATACAGGTGGTTTCATCCATGTAACTGTGACTGTAGCCTGTAATACAGGAGAGCTTCAGCTCAGGGAACGACCATACAATGCCAAAGAGGAAAACTGCTTTGAAAACACCACTTGTTGCCTTTGCTCATACAGCTTGGGCAGGAAAGAGGAGCTGGAAGTCTATTTGCTGTCACTTCCTGCAGCAGCCAGGGTGCAAGTCAGTCTGTTGGTGGCCTGCAAAGTAATGGGTACCTTTCGTGATCAGTAGTGCTCTTTGAAGGTCTCCAATTAAACAGGGTTAAGCCCACATGGAAGACATGGCAGGAGAGATATCTAGCTCATGCGCTGCTGGTCCTCTTATACCAGGATAAACACCTCACAAGTGCTAATTAAACTTTTATTAGTTCTGATAAGCTGATAGTCATCGAAGAAAGGCTTTTCTGGTACATATCCAACTATTCTTTTTTGACACAGCTGTAAGTACTGCAAGAATATTCCATTTCTCCAGTATTGTGTTTCTGTTTCCTTCAAAATCAAAAAAGACAGGGCATATAAAAGCTAAGCATATGTTGAGAGAAGATTACTATGAAAGGGAAGTTTACAAAAAGACGGTGGCAACAACTTCTATGTTTAGTGCATACTGACATATTCCCCAGCATGTACTGTAGAACCACTGGTGTTAACAGCTAAGCCATTACATATTCGTTGAAGCACTTTAACACATAGAGCACATCAGTGGCTATCTCCAGTGACCAAAACTTAAAGTCAATCTCCACATCTGTCTCTTGCTCGAGCTATAACATCAGACTCCCAGGGTGGGTTCACAACCCATGTTCACGGGGTGATGCGTTCCCTGGCTATCATGCACAGCTTATCGTTTACTGTTGCAAAGAGGGTTAAAATAAAAGAGTTTTTATCCTTTGGTGGAAATTTTTTTTTTTTTTTTTTGCTGCTCCATGTTTTGCTGCTTTGAAATAACTTGAGTAAACAATGAACCAAAAAATTCAAACCTTTTGAGACTGTTATGGCTATTGCTAGGCACCTGTGTAGGTGCTGCCAGATGCTGAAAGCACTCAGCAGATGCTGCCTCCGTTGCAGCCAATAACATCTTAAAGGCCAGACTGCTTCGATCAAGCTGCCTGCTTGAGCGTACGGAAATAAGGAATGTCCTTCCACAGCAGAGGCCATCCTCTGACAAGGATGCTTAGGTTAGCAGATAAAAAGAGTGTGCTCTAAAAGGAATGAACCCCTCCGCTTCTGGAATTCAGTTGTTTGAAGGCATCCAGGCTGTTACATTTAATGGCCACCACTAGACCTAACTCCTATGAATTTGTCCTTTTGAACCTGTTCATGATTTTGTCTTGCAAAACTTTACTTCCCTGTGAACCTAGCTTACGCATGCTGTATTTAAATATACTTCTTTTGGGTTTTTTTATGCCTGCTGCCTGGTAATAGAGTTGGGTGGCCCCTAGTTCCTGTTTTGTGAGAAATAGTTAATAGTCATTTTCTGCCTATCTGTCTTCTTTCTACCTGTCATTCACAACTTGGGGAACATTGTCTTCCCAATATTTATTTGCCCAGGTTTCAGTTTCTGTTCTCATCCTTTCTTTTATGAATATAGCAAAAAGGTGTCTCTGCCTGGAGAAAAGGATGAGACAGAAGGGTGATCCTAGTATTTACTGGCTGTGTACTGTTCCTTTGCTAGCTACTGAGCGGTGTAAGAAGTAATATGTGATGTTAACTACCCTGGTTTGAACTGGCCTTATTCAGCACTGATGATGCTGGAAATTTGAGCAGAAATTGAGTATGAGATGGATCTTGGCCCGGTGTTTTCACCCCAGTTGAGCTGCTGTAAGGAATGGAGTATGACAGAGTATGGGAGATGTGTAGCAGATTGCTTTGATTCTTTTGAAAGTTCCTACTTCAACTGGGAATATTCTGAGGATCATTCAGGATAATAAGAGTGTTTTTAAAAAGTATTTTTAATTCTTGAGTTCATTACGCTGAAATTAGATATTAGGTTTTCAGCTGCGCACAAAGCATCACTCTGGATGAAAGATGCGCAGTTAAGCTGATGCCTTCCAAAGCTCACCTTTGAATTGGCTTCTTTGTTTTTCTTAACTAGGTGAAGCAACAGTGAAGAAGAAACCAGCTCCAAAGACTCCTCCAAAAGCAGGTAATTTGCTGCATGTGTCATCCTATAGGAATAAATAATAAACCAATTCAGCTTTACAGAACAGGCATCGCATTTCGAAGTACAGCTGTTTGCCTACTAAATTCACTTGCAGATGTGATTAAATGGTGAGTATGAAGTTCGATGAGGAGTAAACTGGAATGCAAAGTCCATTTTTCAAACTTGTTCATTAGGTTACGTTGCACTAAGGCTTAAATTATGAGCATGCAAAAACGTTGCTGTTTTTTTTTTCGTCAGCAGTAGTAACAACACACCTGAGCCTCCAGAGAGAGAGATTTTCTGTGTGTCACAGAATGCCACCTCTGCAGGAGTAGCTACCTCAGAGAAGTTGATAGACTCTACATTTCCTCACAGTTGGCATTATGGTAACCTGCTCACGTGTTTGCACTAAGCTATCTGTACTTAAAGCTGCCCACAATTTTCCTTTATAGGAACCTGTTTACAGTGTCTTAAAGTTGGTCAGGCTTTTAAACTGTTCAAGCTCTTTCCTTTGCTGGACGTGTGCCTCAGCGTCATTTCCTTCAGATGTTTCCAAACCAAAAATACTTCCCAAAGAACAAGTTTAGGGGAGAGAAAACCACTTTGTTATGTTGAAAAGAAAAAGAAAGTACGAACAGGACTGCAAGATTTAAAACCAGCACTGTAATACACAAACAAAAGGATGTGCCATTGCTCATGGAGAAAAACCTTAATTCCCTTTCTTGTCTCTCTAATATGTGTCCCACGTGATGTTTGCCTGGCTACTGAAGCCAGAATCTTCATAGGCAGGTGTCCAGTCTTAAATTTCCTGAGTGCTGTCATTGACGTTAGGGAGCAGGTTTGCAGATGCAAATTGCTGTGAAGGTAGCTGGGGCCATTCTTCAAAAATACAAAGCGCAGCAGAAAAAAGAAGTTTTCCTGAAAAACCCAGCACACTGCTTCATAAGCTGTATATTTGGAATTGGTGGTGGTTCTTCAGGCTTTGACCTTTGGATTCCTATATCCTTGGTCTTGCATGAGCACAATTCTGACAAGTAGGTGGTTATTGCTTCACTACAGTAGAATTAACAGTATCCACAGAATTGTTTCACTGCAGGTGACTGATAACTGCCAATTAGTATTTCAAATGCTGCTCTGAAATTGTTGAGCTGAGAGATGTGTTTTGAATTTAAAAAAAAAACCAGAAGGTATATTCACCTAAAGAGAGATTTTTTTCTTTATCAGTGACTCCTCCTCAGATTACTCAGTTCCCAGAAGACAGAAAAGTCCGTGCGGGTGAATCAGTGGAATTGTTTGCCAAGGTGGTAGGAACAGCACCCATAACTTGCACCTGGATGAAATTCCGCAAGCAGGTAAATTGTTTTCTGGTCTGTTTTAACAATGATTGAAAAAAATAGAGCTGGAAAGGAACTCCAACGACCCATCTTGTCCATCTCCCTTCCCCAGGAACTGTCCGTGTCATTCCTGATGGTTTTTCACCTCTTCTGAAAACACTCCAATGGTGAAGATTTCACATCCTCCATTAGCAACCTATTGCAGTGCTTAAATATCCATAGTGTTAGAAATTTTTTCCTAATGCCAAGCCCAAATCTTTCTTGCTACAGTTTAAACCTGTTGCTGCCTGCTCCCTCCTATTACAAATGACACTTACTTTGAGAAAAGCCTTAGACCGTATAACTGAAGGATACCTGATGCAAAAGATACTGGTATCTGTCACAAGAAACAGTGCTCTCCTTCAAAAATAACCTCCTCTTCATTGATGCTTGCTCTAAAGTTATGTCGGGGGGCAAAATTCCATATAAATTTTTAGTGAAATTTATTTTCAATAAAATGCCTCAACACAGATGTCACCGTGTAAGACACAACAGCAGTTACACTGCCATGAGCGCCCTCAACCCTGCGCTTAAAGCTCCCTCGACTTGAAATCATTTCCTTGAACTGTATCACATGTGTCCTTACAGGCAGTTTCTGAAGAGAATTGCTTTAGCAAATAATAAAAACGCTTTAAATCAAATAACCCAATATGCACGTATGAACTGGAAGACAAAGTGGCGTGTTAGGATGCAGTAACTATAAATATGTACTGAGGCTGCTACTCTCCTTATTTCCTTCTGAACTTGTTATGCACTCTCTAGGACATAAGTAAAAACATCTCCTCCTCCAAGGAAGTTTAGACTCTAAATCCAGATGTGTCAGCATTTAATTGAAAGAATTCAAAGCTGTTTGCTAGTGCAAAGGGTATTCCAGACTCCATCTTTCCTAACCCCAAATAGCCTCTTATTTAGGTGAAAGGGCATTTTTTTCCTGAACTCCTCTATTTTCTCAAAATCCTTTAGTTTCAAGACTGGAGTTAAAAAGTGGCCTACTCATTTCTACAGAAATAGGCCTCAGAAACTCCAGTGACATTCACTATCTTGTTTTGCTGAGCTCTGTCTTAACAAGTGTATGGAAAGTGCCCTCAAAAGTGAGTTTCTGATTTGTGCAGAATTCTGAGTTCTTCACTGAAAACAACAGTCCTATTTACATGGATTTCAAGACCATTTTTCTATAATCTATAATAGATAACAGCAGCTCACGATACCCATGTCAGATTCATCATCTCTTATTCTACGGTTTTTTCCTTTGTAAGATGGTATTTTTACCATGTTTACACTTTCTTCTTTAGTTAATAACTCTGAGACAATCTAAAAGTGTGCAGAATTGCACGTTAAGATGACATGATTTTTTTAATGGGTCATTATGGCAGGTGCATGGTGTAGAAAAGCAAAAAAAACCCTCAGGAGGGTTAATAAGCACTTCAGGAGGACGATTGAGGGCAGCAGTTATTATTTATTCAATTAAATGGGGAGTCACGTACTATGTACTGGGTTGCACCATTATTTTGCTTTCTTTTTCCCTTATACTTCACCACACGTTACTTTATTCTCAGATTTCTTACTCTTTTATTAATGTGGTTGATTTTAACTCTTCTTTTCCCAGTCCTAAAAGTGAAAATCACCCATGTCCTTGCAGTATTCCTGAGGGTTATGTGTGGTAGTTACTTGCGCAGAGCCAGTGAGTTGGGATTTGTGATTTCAGTCCTGCCAGTGTGTGCTGCAGTGTGCAGGAGGAACTTGTTCTCTCCACGTTCCTTCCTTGCATTCCCTCAGGTTCAAGAGAGCCGCAGTGGCACCTCACAGCTATATTCTGGGCAATTATCTTCTGCCTGTAGAAAGGGAACATCACAAAGCTGTGACCCGTATCGGGGAGGGATGCTGGAACTGTTCCCAGCTACAACACTGGGAGAGCCTTTGAAAGCCCCTTCTATGTTAGTTTTTTACAAAGTCCATCATTTAACATGGCCAGTTGTTGGAGCTTCTTCACTGCGACCAGTGACTCTCTTTTGGGAACACAGGGATCCAGCTTCCTGTTGCCCACAAGCACTGCAAGCCTCTGAGCATCCCTTTAGGGCTTTCTCTGCATAATGCAGATCTAGCTCTACAATACCAGTTTTTTAATTAATACCACCCTTTGCCTAATTCTATTGAAGTAAAACGTACAAGCCAGTGCTGAATCTCAGAAGAACAAAGTACGGGGTGGTGGGAACCACTTTCATTATAATTTAAACTGTATGACTACATAATCCCATAAACTAAGTTTCTGTTTCAATTACTGTAGCAGCATCTTTCTGAGGTTACTTCTGGGCACGTAGCAGTGCCTGTGTTCTATCTCAGCCGAGGAGAAGGCAGGGAAAGGCTAGCTCTTAGCTTGTAGTTTCTTATTCTCTGAATATGAGACGAGATAAGGCAAACTAAATAGCCTTCATTTTTTAATGAAATTCTGAGAATAAGTTGGAAGAGCCACTTATCTGAGAAGGAAGTGGTGGGAGGAAGAAGGGCATTGACATTATGTTGTCTGTTTCCTAAGAACAGAGTGTACAGCTTCTATAATTGCAGTGCAGCATGATGAGGATTTTAAATAATCTGTCATGTCTCAAGCTAATACTGATTAAAATCTAAGTCTCCTTGGCCATTTATGCTATGATAGCTTTGTTTCAATTAAAAACTAGTTCATAATATGCCTGTGGTATTCAGCTGAGATGTTGATTTTGCTGCTCCAGAAGATAGAAATGCTTTAGGAAGACTAAATCTGTTCTTTGTATGTCTCCCTGCACAGCTGTAGCGTTACATCTCCATTTCAGGCAACATCATCTTCAGTTGTTCAAACCCAAGAAACTGTTACCCTGATTTATGTGGAAGTACAGCATAAGGCTGGTTGAGACAACAGGATAAAAATCACAGCTATGGATTATTCGCACACTGCGCCTCTGCACGGGAATGGCAAATGAATTAGGGTGTTTAGGGCTAAACCTTTGCTTCACTGTGGTCTCTGTGAGATATGCGAGACCAAACTTTGTTCTTTTGCCAGTTGCACAGTTTGCCCTTTCAGCCTGCCAAAGGAATTGGAAGGTGAAACTCCTGTTCCTTAGTGGAGTCCTGCCAGCACCAGTGCTCCCTGTTGCCTTTGCAGGACTAGAACCATTATGGTGTTCCACTTAATTTCTAGATGTTTTGTGTCGATTACACCCCTTACCAGCTGCACATACTCACTGCTGTGGCAGTTATCTGCAGGCAGCACTCAATATGATAACCCTGATTTGTAATTTGAGCTCTTTCATGTATGAAGAGATTTATCCCATAAATTTTTTTCTTTTGAATTTGGCAGATTGAAGAAAATGATTATATTAAAATTGAGAATGCTGAAAACAGCAGCAAGCTCACAATATCGTCAACAAAGCAGGAACACTGTGGATGTTACACCCTCGTCGTAGAGAACAAACTCGGCAGCAGGCAAGCACAAGTCAACCTTACAGTTGTTGGTAAGTCCATAAAAACGTTTTATACGCTCGTTCTTCAGACACCACTCTACGTGTGCTTTATATGTGATGATATGCAAAAAAATAAATAATCAGATAAAAAGATAGAAATGAAGAACCAGTACTTTAAAAAGTACGTGAAACTCCTGTGACATTGTAATATGACATTGTAATACGGACTATAGGCATGTTCAGTCAGGCTATACTGTGGTTTATTTTTCAGAATTACTCATTAAAGAGGGAGGTAAAAAACAGCTGAGACTTCAGAAAAAAAACCAAGAAAAAAAACTAGCTCATGTCTCCATTTTTGGCTAGATACCACTTCTTTTCAATGTTTGCAGCACCCAAATGTTTGGTAGACTTCAAATTTTAAAACTTAGTTCAGAAAGGACTGAGGTGGTTTCTGTTAGACTGTAAATCTGAAAACATCCTGTTGCCTATGGGATTCCTCTTAATTGAAATTCCTACTGTTGTCAACTGTTTTAGAGTGACAGAAAGTGGTAAACAAAGGCAGTCTGTTTTGAATGTGAAGCTCTTCATATATGGGCTTTTCACACGTGTATTTCAGCGCTTCAGGCAGCCTTGTGAGACAACACGTTCAAGTTTGTGGTAGCAGGCTGGGGACGGCTGCAGGCAGTTGTAGATTGCCAGAGAGTGGCAGTATGTTTGCAGCTAAAACGGCGGCCTAGATCAAGCCCAGCTAGGGGAGTACCCGACAGAATCTAGAGCTGTCACACCTAGCTCTGGAAGGGGTGGGGAGGGGACACGGCAAATGGTTTGCAGGGAAATCTAGGGAAGTTCTACAAGCAAAGAGGGTGATTTGGTTAAAACGTTAGTCTGCTTCCCTCTAACGTGTCTTTAGTAGCACTGAGTGGGTTATCTGTGGCCTGCAGAGGGGTCTTGACGCAAGACACGGGCACTTGGATGAATTCCAGTTCAACGAGCAAGGCCGCATCCTAATCATGCACTCATAAGTGCATTGGCTCTGCTGCCCTCACAGATAATGTGGGCTAGTGAACAAGTAAGGAAATGCAAGCGTAAGGCCAAAGATCAAAGTCTGACTCCAATTAAATCAGTGGCAAAATATCATTAACCGAGTTGGACTGGAAATTCATTCCAGCAACCCAGTGAATAACGTACAAGTTTAATGAGTAGAACCACACTTTCAGGTACAATATGCACTGCTAAAGAGTGAATGTCCCTCAGCTGCATCCTGCTCTACATATTGTCATTACAGACCTCCTCATTATTTCAGTGAATTTCTTTCACCTAGTCTGTGGCTCTCGTTGCAGTTGAAGTGAATGAATGAGTATAAATATCGAGAGAATTTTAGCAACGTGCCAGAGAATTCAAGAATAGAAGAAAATAGAAAAGGTCCTTTTCACATGATCCATAGATAAATCGTACTACCCTTTCCAACAGTGGCTCTGCAGGTCGGCAGCATAGCTAGGTTAGAAATGAACACCATGAAAAACTGGTCCTCAAAGAATCATCATGTGCATTGCTGTGGGTGCAGCGTTCGGCTCCAAAGCCCCAACAAGCTGTTTAGCAGCTACAGTTATGGCAGGAGATTAATAGCTCTTTATTTTCCTAGGCGCCTGCTGCAGGCTGCTCACTGTAGCAGGTTATTGGGCAAGATGGATGTGTTTTAGCTGAACTATTATCTTCTCACTATGTGAGCCTTGACTCAGTATTATATAAGTCACTGGTTTATATCCTTTGGAGTTAATTGGTTTGAAAGTCTTTGAATTCTATAACCTTATAAAGCTACATCTCAGCCTCCTGCTTTGCTCTTCCCTAAGAAATGTGCCAGAGAACAGTGGGATTCCCAGAGATGCTTTTGGGAGAGTTGGGTGAAGAATCCTCACCATGTGCTGGAGTTGGCCATGTGTTTTGGCTGATGACAAGCTATCTGTTTCCAACTGAAAAGAATAAATTCCCTCTTGTAAAATTGCCAAGCTCTTCAGTGAGACATCTTGCTGATGTCAGCACTGCCAAAGGCATGACAGAGCCTCAAGATTCCTAGTTTGCTACACATGCATTTTAAGGCCAGATTCTTCCAGCTAGGTACCCAAAAATGTGGGAAAAGCCAGCAAAAATGTCTTCCTTCTAGGGAATGGGTTAGAATCTCACTACTGAGTTAAAATCCTTCACCTTTTTTGTATCTTTTCATGAGTGTGTTAAACGCTCATGAAAGTTGGAAGTTACTGTTCTCCAACACCTGCTCCAGTGAAATAGGGAAGCTCTGCTTCTCTGAATGCCCAGTATGTGAGTCTGCCAAACTCATCCTTAGTCCTAAATTCTCACCTGTCCATTCCCTCTGCTCCATCCAAAGTGATGGGAAGAAACTTGCCCTCCCTGCCCTGACCCCACACTCATAACAAGCATTTGTGGAGAAAACCCTGGTGCCAGAGCTCAGTTTGCCTCAGGTATTTGTAATAAGGCTCTAAACTCTGTGCAGCTGCCTCCCTGTCAGTTTACTGATAGAAGGCCTATCTATGTGCTCAAAACACTGCTGACTGACGACAATCCACGACTGACTCTTGGATATACTGGGGGATATTACAGACCCAGAACATCTGCTCTCGGGAGGAGAGTGTCTGAGCAACCCAGAGCTGTGTTTCTCAGCTGGCTAGCTCTAATGGGCTTGTCTGTTCTGGATTTTACCGAATCAAAGACATTTGTTAAAATATAAAATAAAATAAGAAAAGGGAATAAAGAAGTATTTATTTTATTATTACCTCTTACAACCACGTGGATTACAAAGTCTCCATGCTGATGGGCAAATTCCTCATGTGCAAGACTCCAACAAGCATTTCCCAAATTAAATTTGGACTGTAACATGCTGGGGAGCAGGTTGCCCAGAAGAGTTGCGCAGCCTCCATCTGTGGAGGTGTTCGAGTTGAGACTGGATAAGCATCTGAACAATCTGGCCGGACATTATAGTTGATCCTGCTTTGAGCAGGAGGTCTAAAGACCCTCCTGAGGATATTTAATACCATCCTGGATCTTGGTTTTATAATTTTGGTAGTCAAAGACCTTTCTTCACAGAAAGCAACATTATTGACTTATCTCCAACAAGAGGACGAAGGACTGAGCTTATCTGCCACCATTCAAATCAGAAATGATCCTGCTGTGATTTAAACCCTGAGTCCTACACTGTAAAATATAGATGGGTATGATTTTTAATAATAACTTTTAAGGAAAAAAATCTACCCTGCATTCCTTTGAATTTGGCTCCTAAAGTCTTAAATTTCAGTGCCTAAAGAGTTTGAGTAGTATGTGATTTGCTGCAGGTTGGGCCATGGGAAAAAATACTTCTGCAAAAAACCCAACTCATTCTAAGGATTATTTTTTTTTTCCTTTGTGATTTTAATGAATATCAACCAACAAAATGTCCATTACACTCAGCCTCCAGTGTGAGCTGTTTGCAGTCCAAGTAGACATCCAAGTTAAGCAATGTCTTCTTTTAAAGGGCTGACTGGTCCCAGAAGGTCCATGTTGCGTTCTTCTCCATTGTTATGATTAGCTCTCTTTGAGGAGCAATCTCATTAGCTGACTGATCTCTCTAGGGAGATTTTGCAACATGTTTCTGCTCCAAAACCAAAGTGGCTTGATGTGGGACTGCACTAACGGTTTGCAGCAGACACTCTGTCAGATTAAAGTGGATTTCTGTTGCCAACACTGTATTAAATGACACAGTGATGAGCTTAGTGTAAGATGGGTTTAGGTGAGGTAGAGCCTCACCCTACAGCGATAGCTGGGAATATTAATTCCTTTCATTCCCTATATTAGCTGTATATCAGTAAATTTATCCCATTTATGGTCCTTTTTTTTGAATGCCCCAATCTGTAACCACTTTTGAGAAAGGAACTTGGTTTTCATCCTGGCTAGAGCTGGACACAATGACAGAGTTAGAAGAGTAACGAAGGATCCAACAAGGAGAATTTGGCATTAGAGAAGTAGTCTGTTCTGCAGCTATGCTGTGAGCTTCCTTCACGATTTTGGGCAAAATGCCTCCTGTTTCCATGCCTAGTATACAGGTGTTTTCTGATGATCAGTGTTTGGGGAATACTTTGGATATTAGTGACATCTTTTACTTCTTTTCAATGCAGAAGTAATAACACATGTACTACCTACCTGGGGCTGATTGCGATCAACTTGTTTGTCTTTTATAAATGCTTTGGATTTGCATTTTTCCTGGTGTGGTATTGTATTTTAACAATAATAATAATTGTCATAGTGATTAGTGAGCAATATGGTAGATATATGCAATAATAAGCAATATTGTTATACCCCAAGAGGCCTGAAGGTACTTGTTACGGTGGTGTTACTACTGTAGGCATTTGTGCACGTACTGTGTAGTGTGTCCTCACGCACCACTGTGAAGTGATGAACCAAGTCCTTAAGGACACATACATGAGCATGTCGCACAGAGGCACGCAAGTAGCATAACATGAATCATAGAATCACAGAAGGGTTTGGGTTGGAAGGGACCTTAAAGACCATCTAGTTCCAACCCCCCTGCCATGGGCAGGGACACCTTCCACTAGACCAGGTTGCTCAAAGCCTCATCCAGCCTGGCCTTGAACACTTCCAGGGATGGGGCATCCACAGCTTCTCTGGGCAACCTGTTCCTGAATTCACTCAGTAATACCTGCTCCTCTGCCTGAGGTTACAATTCCGTACTTGAGCTGGGACAGAGTAGACACTTTCTGTGAGGAAACCATTACTTCTGTGCCTTTTGCAGAATCTGTATGAGCAGGGGCTTTTCAAGCAAACATGAGAAAATACAGGTTTAGCTTGAGAACAAGATCTGGTCCTTACTGATCACTTACTCCAGTAGCCACTGAATGCAGTGGTGGGATTATTAACTGCTTATATGAAGTGCTTGGTCCTGGTTCAACAGGTGACCTGCTGTACTAGTAT
This sequence comes from Eurypyga helias, assembly GCF_000690775.1. Classification (NCBI taxonomy): domain Eukaryota; kingdom Metazoa; phylum Chordata; class Aves; order Eurypygiformes; family Eurypygidae; genus Eurypyga; species Eurypyga helias. Next base: position 40,862 of record NW_010248105.1, on the reverse strand, counting down.
TAGTTCTTAGCCCTGAAACTCTGACATAAGGGAGTGTGGTAGCATAACCAACTGTTCGCAGTAACATTACCAGCATTTTTGTGAGTGCCTGGGAAGTCTGGCTGACTGATAGCCAGAGTGGATCCAGTCGTGGTCAGAAACTGTGTTCTCTCTCAGGAAAAGGAAGTGCAGGTACCTGTAAGCAGAGAGTGAAGCACAACGACCACAGACACTTCTACAGAGAGTGCTGCAGCTCAGAAGTGCTGCCATGAAACTTCTGAAACTTCATCTTCATTTGAGATCGTATCTTGCAGTGTCCATGTGATTCCCTGTTTACAGTTAGAGTCGAGAATGCAGGGAATTTCCTAAGAGTATGTGGGTGGACTCGGTCTCTAACCTTTAGCTTTGTAAATTCCTTTGGATTGCTGGAGGACTGTTGTTACCAGTTTTGTGGTTGAAGGGCAACAGGACTGGTGGTTAAGGAAGGGATGTCTTACACTGCTGCTGCTGCTGTTGGAGTTCACTAGAGCTGTAGCCTCCACTCTCAGCCTCCCCGCTAATGCTTGGTGGCAAAGCCCCGCAGCTGTTCCAAAACTGAGTTTTCAGAGCAGGATAACAGTGTGGAGAGGGAGGACAGCTTGCCTTGCCCCATGCACCAGTGCTGCTACGCTAGCCACGACTGACTCCTTGAAGGGCCATGTAGTTTCAAGGTCATTTCTGTTAGGAGAAATCCCAGTAGAGCTCCCTGCTTAGGTTTTTTTTCCTGATACTTACCTTCACCTGTCTTCTGATGACGAAAATATGACAGTATTTCTCACAACAAAATTCCTGTATTTTACCTGCTGTTCAATGCTGGGAATGTCGTACTGAGAAACGATTCACCGTGACTCCTGCCCACAAACATGGGGTTCCTAGAATCCAAACCCACCCAGCTGGAGACTTGGAATCTGCTGATAGTCTCACTGGGGAAAGTCCTAAAATGTATTCTGTCTTTCAGTGGACAGGTATCGGAGCTCCAGCTCAATCAGTTAGCAAACCGGATGCCTAACGTAGCACATGACTGATCCCAACAGCTTCCTGTCTCAGGAGCAGATGGTTGAGGAAAGGGGCTCCTGAGGGATGCATTATATATTTGTTTGTTCCCTGAGGCCTGTGGCAGAAGGAGATGTTCCTGTGCTGAGGGCATTCGCATGGGAGTGATGAGCTCTGGTTTCATTCCCAGCTCCATTCTCCTGCGTGTCCTTGGGCAAGGTCGTTTGCTCTTCTGTACATCAGTTACCCCAACTGACAAAGTGGGACCGACAGCACAGAGCGGTGCTCTGGGCCCCTGGTATTTGTGAGCCACTTGATCCACAGGGCTCAAAAGAGCAGTTTTTACATAACTTTGTTTATTGTCAGAGGTGTCGGGATGTACAATATGGGGAGGGGGGTTGCACTTTGAGGAGGCGAGCTGCAGTCTGCAGTGTGTGTTCCAGGGCAGGCGGGAATTTCCAGCTCTGGTGCCCTGAGCTAACTACCCTTGGCCATGTGGTCCTTGGCTCTGCTGGAGGGGCTGTTCGTTAGGAGAAAATTCCTGTTTATTCCAGCTTGTGTTGTTTTGCAGGAGAACACAGGCATTCTTCCCTAGTTTAATTTTATCCTAAATCTATGGTACACTACCATCCTGAACGGTGTTAATGGCTGTTACAGGGCGTTAAGGGGTAATAATACCTCTACTTAGAGCGCTCCTCTCCCTTGGAAAAAAAGCTGCAGGGCATAGTTTTCCAAGCAAAGCAGAGAGGTCTGCCATGACCCCGAGCCCTGTCAGCAATAATGCCGAGTTCAGTTATGACCTTTTATGGTTTCGCTTTTCTCCTGCTGATGGATTTCAAATGAAGGCTTTGCCAGTGCTGTCGGCATGGACAGTGTTCAACTGGCTTTTGCAGCATATTAAATACCTCCTCTGGCTAAACAGCTTGTGGAATGGAATTAAATTGTTTCTTTCTGTCTGTTCTTTATCTGGCAGTCAAATATCACAATAGCTAATAATAGTATTATAAAGTAATATGATAACAGGATTTAGAAAGAAATCAAACCAATTCTGAGACCAGATAAAGAAAACAACTTCAGAGACACTGCTTCAGTGCTCTCTCTGCTCGTAAAAGAATAACATTTTTCAGAGGCTGTGGTTATACTGTTCTCCGTTGTCAGAGGCTTCCTACTGGAAGAGCATTGCTGCTCAAGAGTCCGCCGGAGCCGTGCAAGCCCTTAATGTGCAGCAAGCCCTCTCACCTTGCTTTGGCTCAGTGCGACCCTCACATCAAGTAGCAGAACAATTTCCATTTCCCTGCGCTCGGAGTTAGATAAGGAGAGCGCTGCCTTTTTTGGTCTGCTGGAACGGTGCTTGTGTTCTGCAGACCCTGTAAACTGAGCCATGGGGAGAAGGCAGTGAGGTCTGCATAGCACAGTTTCATGTTATGTGGGTGTCCTGTATGAGCTCTAGGTTTGCCACTTATGCAGAAAGAAAGTCCCTTTCCTCACCAGGAGGAATTTTGGGTGATACACCACTGAAAAAAGGAAAGGAACTCAAGTCAAATTTGTCTCGTAAACAGCGATGATTTAAAGGCTGAGCATGCGTCTGCGGTATGCTTCTCAGAGTGTACTAATACGAATTAATTAAAGGTTACTCCAGGCTGTATATCAAAACCTGTTTACCAAAATATTTCTGGGAATTTGTCTGAGGAAGGAGCGCAGCTGAATTCATGGGGAGTAAGTAAGAAGCGTGCCTTTCAGTCTTGGTATGGTCTTAAGTGTGGTTTATACATTTCACATGAGGCCAGCTCGTGACCTTACCGTCTGCCCTAAGGAATGCATGCCACAAAGAATAAGCTGGAATCTGACTTCCTTGCTCCGGGGTAGTGGTAATTTATGTCTCCCTTTGTTGGGAAGTAGGAGTTTTTATTTTAATCTGTGCCTAGTTTGGTGGCGCGTGAAGGGAGGAAACCTCCTTCACACCACCTCCGCTCCCCTGTGCATGGTGTGTAGCACACCTGAGCTGCTAGCTCTCTTTCCTCTGTGTCTCTAGTGGCAGTGAGTTTATGCAGTCTCTGTGCTGCTGTGCAGAATAGTCCCTGAGGCAGGCTTGAGGCCAATTTAGCTGCTTGTCCATCCCTTTTGCCTGCCACCAGGCTTTGGGAGCCAGCTTGGGGCAACCCTACTGATTCCTAAAGAGATTACGTAGGGAGCTTTGTGCTTGAGTCCCCCTTAGCATTTAAGTGTCCAACCTCCAACGGTTTTGTAAGCCTCTGTAGTCATACTATTAGACAAATGCGGTGATCATGCATCCTGGTAAAAGAGGTGTAAGTGCTACCTGCTGCAGAGGAGGTGAAGTTAGTACGATTCTGACCAAGTTCAACAGGACCCTGTGGATGCAGCCAACTGGACCGTGACAACCTACAATGTCGTGAAGTGTCGCTAAGCCTTGATTTCGGTGTTAGGTGCATGCTCTAAGTTAACCAAGACCAGAGTACCCCTCTATAGTTTCATATAGTTAAGACGTCTCACAGTGGAGAATATATACATGGGGTTTTGTGTTGCATATAATAGTGAAACTGAAGTGAGAGCTCGATATTTTCAATTAATTGCTTCCCCTATAGAAATGGTCAGAAGGAGCAGAGTATTTTTGGATGCACTCCCTTCCTTCTAGTTCACTTGTTGGGTCGTGGCTATGGTTTGGTCCAGAACAGGAAGAACAAAACTGTGGTCCAATGAAGCCGATGAAGGCCCGCATAACATAAGTATGAAGTGTGTGTGTGTGTGTAAAATGACATGCAAATGACACATTGAAGTTGGGCAGCTTAAGGACATCAATGGTATATTAAACACTAAAACAGGACAAAATAGAATTGTGCTTGACTTCCACATCCCTCTTGACCCACAGGATATTTTTATTGGAAGAAGTTAATTGTGCTGATGGAGATTTCATATTTCAGAAGGGAATGTAGCTTGGCAAAATATCCCAGCTTTCAGTAGAGGCAGATGAAGAAAGGGTAACCTTTAAAATCCCCATAGAATAAACTGTTGAGAAACAAAACAGACTCATGGAGAGACCATCTGCAAATTCTCTGAATGTGCAGAGCTGCAGAATACCATCCAGTCTGATATCAAATAATTTTTAAGCATGGCAAAATGGTACTTATACATCTGTCATATTAAGAAAAAGCAAAGATTTAGGCTTTCCTTCTTGTTTATAGTCTCCCATAGCAGCTACTGCCCCGATATTTATACATCAAGCAGATCTGCAAGCAGTGGCACATGGTAGACTTCAAACAAGACCGTGCATCTTTCTGGCTCAAGAGAGTCCAGACAAGGGTTGCGGGTTTTTGTCTTTGCCTACTGGGGAAAATTTATTAGGAAAGTAAAAATATTCCCAGGGCTAGTGGTATTAGACTAAAGCCATGCAGCATTTTCTTTACCACTGATGTCCCCTTGGCCATGAACATTTTCTCCCCAGTGCTCGCATACCTAAGGCTCGCTTCTGTAAACTCTGCTGGCCAAACGGATTGCAGTTATCTAGGTGAGTCATGGAAAGAGAGGTCACTAGGGTAACTGTGGCCTAGGCAACTGATAAATCATGCCCAGACTTTCATTTGGAAACAGAAGTGTGTTGAAAGGCAGCAAGGAGAGACTGTATTTTCATGTCTTGCCCAGGAAGCCCGCTACTGTGCTCTGCAAAGACTGAAGCGTGTGCATTCTTTCCTCCTTCAGTGTGAAACTCAGTGCAGAGCACTAGAGCAAGCTCACACTTCCTTTTTTTCTTTTTAAACGAACACATACCGTCCACACTTAGCCATGTGCAGAGCATCTGCACCGCTCTGAGAAACCCCAACAGGCGCCTCTGCGAGGTGATCGACTGCTGGGTTAGCTTTGCCTTCAAAGTGTTTTCCTCTTGCTATCAGCAACCACTCTGTTCTGTTTGGATTTAGGATAAGTCAGCTGTTACTTATCCAAGTTGTTCTGTTTGCATCTTGAGATGATGCGTGGTGATTATGTAGGAGGAAAACAAGGCACGCAGCTGAATACTCTTCTGTATGGATTTTGAGGAGGACAGAGGTAGCAGCATTCCCTACAGGCCTGCGTGGATAATCAGTTGTAGTGAGAAGAAGATGGGTATCGCTGCTGTTTGACTGAAGTCATACGGCCACGTGTCACACAACCAGCTCTCCGGTGGCTGCTGTAGTACTGTACAGGGGTTCTGCTGCAGTGAACGGTGTGGGCATTGATTCCACACTTGTTGCAGCTCTGAGGAGGCTGGGCAGGACGAGTACGGGGCAGGGGGTGCTGCTGTTCGGGCACCAGCAGGTCAAGATTCAGTTCTCACCTTTGTTACAATCTCTCTTTTTAATCTTGAACAAATAATTTAATGATTCAGTTCATCATATCCACACTTATAAACTCATCCTTGTTTAAATAGTCCCATTTATTCTGCCAGAAAATGAGGCAAGTAAACTGTGACAGCTGGGCAGGGCAATAAGACACTGCAGAGGTTAAGGACATCTGGCCCCTGATTTTTGTGTTTAACAAGAGATGGACTGTATAATGATGACTCCTAGTGGAAGGGTGTTTTAAGTGTTGCCAAAGTGAATAAAGATAACCCCTGTTCTGGCAGTCTCTTTTTCTTACACCTGGGCATTCTCATGCTGCATGCAGCGACAAACCCTTGGTGCCCATCTCCCTCCCAGGCTTTTCCCTCAGACTTAAATGTTCTGTTCACCTATCTTCTAATGTGTTTAAGTTGTGCTGGGAGATGGATTTTCCATCAGATCTGTACTAAAAGGAATTACCAAAGTTTTTTTCAGGGAAATCATTGGTCAGCGGCACTTGCAGTCTTCCAAACAGTGGACTGATAATCAAGTGTCTTGATCAGATTAGACTACCCCCTTTTCTCTCTCTAAGTAAACCCGCAGCAGTCCGAGAAGTCCCTCTGTCCAAGAACTAAAGGCATGTTTATGGCAAACTGTGGCTATTTCTGTCTGCTCAGTGACTTTCCTAGGAATGATAATCGAGTGTGGAGGGATAACTGATACAGTCCACCCCAGTGAGGCTTTGATCGAAGTCAGTGGTAGTTTTCCCCAGGATCTGGATGTTTTTATTGCTGAGAAAGTGGCAGTGTTTTTGGCTGGTTTGGCAGCTCTGCCTTTCTTAAGGAGAAAGTGATAATGTCCATTGGCAGTTTTAAGCAGCAGAATGGGACAGGATTTTATCAGTCCGTGTCCAGTGTAACCACTGTTTGTAGCATCTCACACTTTCTACCTTTTTCTTTTCATCTTCTGTCATTCCATCCCATCCTTTGATTTCTCATTCAGCCTTTGGCCACTAGTTCATCCAGATCAACATCATCATTATTTTGTAGGTTTTGCTAGATTACTTCTGAGAGGATTATTCCCAAGGAAGATATTTGTTCCCTTTAAAGTCTTTTGAAGTGCTTAACTTTCAAAATTATTTTCTTAATCAGTAATTTGTTTTAAAAAGTCAATATTTTTCTATCTTAGGAAAACATCCATTTCAAAAACTATGTAATCATTGAACTTCAAATGGAAAAAGTTGTGTAAGTTTTTGTATTGTGTCGGATGTTCGCATAGTTGGTTGCTCATCTGCACACCAGGTTCTGGTGATGTTGGCTCTATTCAGGCAAGTGAGGACTGTGGGAGCAAGCCTCCGACTGAGGAAAAACAATCACACGTTTCTGTCTTCCACCACCCCAGCTATTTCCGAAATACACACGAGATTTAAAAAAATCTCAGTATTTAAATGATGCATTCTAAGTTGAGTTCCTTTTTACCCAAAAGTGGACTAGACTTCCAAAAAGCTGTACATCAGCAGACAAAGTTGTCACCCTTCAAGATTGGTGTTTGTAAACCCACAAAGTGGGTTTGGTATCTCTGATACCCAGGTAGGGTGGGAGAAGTGGCCCATTCTGAGGCTGTGGAAGGTTAGTGGTGGCACTGAAGAATGGAAGCAGATGCAGGGAGCTGGAGAAAGAGCATCCCAACTGTGGTGACTGTTAAGGGGTAAACCTCTAAGGAAGTTCACCAAGGAGCTCTTGGTGCTGCTGTGGGAGATCTGGTTTCAGTATGTGCCCGCACAGCTGAGACTGGTCTCGGGCGTTTCTGCTGTGATGGGCATTAGGCTCCAGCATGGCTTAGCAAGACCCCCAAGGAACTGAACAGCCCATGCTGAGGCCCATGTGGGATTGGTGCCTGTGCTGCAGCTGTTCCTTTTCGCTGCAGTACCAACCTCTGAAGCAGAGTAATGGCATGGAAAGAAAAGGGCTGTTGGTCACACCCCAATGGCAGTCCTACCTCTTACCATCATGACATCATCTAAGGTGCTTTGCATTTATGTTTTTGCAGATAAACCAGACCCACCTGCTGGAACACCTTGCGCATCAGACATACGGAGTTCCTCCCTCACTCTTTCGTGGTACGGTTCTTCTTATGATGGTGGAAGTGCGGTGCAGTCCTACACTGTGGAGGTCTGGAACTCGGTGGATAACAAATGGACAGATCTCACTACCTGCCGCAGCACCTCTTTCAACGTGCAGGACCTGCAGGCTGACCGGGAGTACAAATTCCGTGTGCGAGCTGCGAACGTGTATGGCATCAGTGAGCCCAGTCAGGAATCCGAGCTGGTAAAAGTTGGAGAGAAACAAGAAGGTTAGTTTTTAAGAGAAAAAAGAAAATCTAAATTCAGTTAAACAACACCTTAACTGTTCCCCCCGCAGTGAGCTCAGGCAGCTGTGCACATTCCTTCGCATGTGCCTCTGTGTGATGGGTGCTGATGCTGGCTGGGAGCGTGCTGAAGTCCTTTCGCAGCCTTCATGTGGGTGCCTGTGTGTGTCAGTTTTGCACGCATCCATCGGGGAAACTTGGCTTTGGGGATCCCCAAACCCTGCCCACTCATTCGAGTCCTGGCTTGCTGTGTGAGCGCTGGCTGACACATACTTCAGTGCGCAGGTGAAGGGGGATGAAACCTTTCCCACGGAAGTTACACAGAGGGACCATGCCCCGTTGGAAAATGATGTCTAGTGCCTTACCTGAATCACACGGGTGTATTCATTACAGTTGATATTGGACACACTGTAGGAAACCAAGCCAAAACCACTATCCCAAATTTGCTTTTGGAAAAAGTACGTGTGCTTGCTGCTAGCCAAGCACTAAATACGCAGCAAACTGAAACTGAACTAGCCTCTTAACCTAGTTAGAGTTCCCGTGCTCCAAATCCCAGCATGGTTGAGAACCTCAGTCCTGTTGCCTGCAGTACACCGACCTTGTGAATTCCAGGCTATCCTATTTTGCATGTTGGCTTTGCAGCGCTCTGCATTCTAGAAAGCATTTTTAGGGGTTTTGATTACAGTTGCACATGCTTCTATTTTTCAGTATCTTTTGCCTCTTATGTTTTGCTTACAATCCTCCCAGAGGACTAATGGGAAGAGCTAGAGCATTTTAGAAATTATTCTGAAACTCTTACCAAAATTTTAAACACACACAAAAATCAGCATTATTTTTTTAAAAACAGATATTGAATACATACTCTTGTGCATACCCACATCTACCTACTGTGCAAGGACCACTTAGTCATACCACACTGAAAAGCCTGGAACTAGGGGCCAGGAATAATGTATTTTGCCTTTTTTCCTGTCTTTGAGGAGTGGATATTGTGTTCTGCCTCTCCCTCCTTAGCTGTGTATGCAGGGCTTTGTAGTTTTAAGTGTCTCACGTAATCTTTGTGATGTTATCTTTTATTGCCACAGCAAGCCAAAATGATAGCCAAGTGGTGCAGCATCACATGACTGACTAAGCCTCTCAACAGACATTTCCAAACAAAAGTAAACTACTTTCCTCTATTTTTAAGATTTAAACCTGATCTAAATCAAGATGCAGCTTCTTTCCAGAGGAGGGGAAATAACACTGAGTAGCAGTAAAACTGAAAGGGAGCTAGACAGTGTTGTCTCTTCATAATAAAATGCCCTGTGTTTGAATGCCCTCTTTCTTTAGTTGCAGGAGGAACACCACCTAGAGTTGGCAACCTGACTCTTCCCTACGTTTGCATTTCCTAGTGGAAGCACTGCTTGTACTGGACCAAAGCAAACAAGCTATTTTTTTCTTTTTAAGAAAGAGCATTTTCTTACATAAATTCAATACAAAAATGCTAGAAAGCGTATGAATCATTGTGAAACATGCAAAAAACAACGACAAAAAGTTGGTTTGGGTGAAAAGATGGATTTTGTTTGCAGGAGGTTGGGCTTTCTTGGTTCTTTCAGTGGCAGGGCTTCTTGATTCCGATTCTTGATACTGCGGCTAGCGTGGAGAAAGGGCACATCACAGAAAGCGTGCTCTTTCCAGTATGTGAGTGGAGCTGGTGCTTTAGTTAAAAGCAGTGGAAAATGCACATGTTCAGCACTTCTCAAAGTCAGGGCTTCGAGCTGCCATCTCTGTAAACACTCAGCTGAGTAATGGGATTTTCCGCTGCTGCCAGAAAGACTGATTACTGATTTTCACACTGAGGTGGCCAGTGCATATTAGCGATCTCAGTATAATCTTAGTGAAGAAAGGCATGGCTAATTTTTCACTGTGAGTTTAAAGAGAACAGCTACTAAAATAAGGTTTTAAGTCACAACAGATTAAAGCAGACATTGCCATGTTTGAGGAAAATTTGGTACCGTCGACTCACTTCTGAGAAAGATTTTAGCCCAGCTACTCAGCGCTTACCAAGATCAGTTATGTTCTGCTCATCTAATTTAGGCTTCCACTGGTGGACCAAAATGTTTCTAGTTCATGTCTTCAATACAGTGTCGCTGCAGAACCGGGAACTGACTTCTTTGTCTAATCAGTACTTGGCAGACATTAACTGCTGGCAGTGTGGTTGGGATCAGCTCCCTTACACAGCCCTTAAAAGGGGAGGAAAATGCAATGTGCCCTGTGCAAGTGTGGTTTCTAGCCGAGCAAGATCTGAGGACAGCTACCCCTGAGCAGGGAGGGCCCGCTTCCCTCCCGGCTCTTCTGGTAACTCGCTGCAAACCAGCAAGGCTGTGCTGGGACGTACAAGGGTGCAAATCCTGTGAAAGGAGAGAAGGGCTTTAGGAACAGATTGTATCCACTTGATTGGCTTTGCTGCCAGAACGCAGATGCAGCATTATGTGTTGGATGTGAAAAGGTGATGCCCATGCACCTGAGCTGTCTGCTCACCCTGCACCCTTTTTTCTGCTGTTTTCTTCTCAGCTGCTGCATATAACTCTATACTCTAAAGCACCTAACAGCATCCAGGCTACTGCATTAATGTTTCATCACAGAAATCTGTTGGCACAGTGGGAATAAATCACTTGCTTAGCCTTGCGCTCTTTGACGGTGTAGTGCAGCTTCAGCAGCTAAAGGAGACTTGTACAGGTCACTGTGCAACTGCCTTCACTATTTCTCAAATTACTGGTCATACCCACAGGCCGCAGGAGCAAGCCCAAGCAGTCTAAGTAATATACAACAACATGCCAGCTACAGCCCCTGTCCCCTCACACCTGCAGGCAACGTAGAGAACAACACACAAACACGGGCTGCTGACGGTTCATGCACATGAAAATTAAAATTCAGATCAAGACACTCAGGCCAGCTTTTACTCTCTTACGTCACGGGGCTTGCCCACATCTCTGCCCACCTTTGAGTACGCCTGCAGAACCAGGGCTCCGTTGGGACCTCAGTGATTTCAAAATTCAGCCATGCTTAGGAAAGTGCATGCTGTCCAAATTTTCTAGTCATCTTGAGCCAGAAAAAATTGTTTGCGTGCTTTGCAGGAAACCTTTCCATGTACAGACCTGCTTTACTTTTGGCTTTGCAATCCAAAAACTGCAGAAAAGCCAGAAAAATGGCTTTGTCATTCAACCAGAAGTGTTGTTACTGCTTTTAATGTTTTTCTGTTCTTTTTCAGTAAGGAATTCCTAAAGCTGTTTATTAGATGACTTTGAACTGATTCGGTGTGCTGATGTTTCTAGTAGGCAGGTATAACAGACAAGTACTGCGAAACACGTGACCTTGATTTATTAAGAAATGCTGACCGGATTGTGTAGTCCGCAGTCACATACCAGTGCTGAAGAGACTTTAATGATAACGCACAAACTCCCTGACTGCTTTTTGCTGCTTCGCCATAGGGTCTGCAGGTTGCCCATCTTATGGTGACTATCTTACTCCAGTACCGTATCCTATATAGTAAGTTATTCCTGTCTTTTTATTTTCCTCATAGAACTGAAAGAGGATGAAGTGGAGCTATCTGATGATGGTAAGAAATTCATATTTTAATCAGGACAAATGCGAATCTGTGTTTTTAATTCATGTTTTATGGAGGTTTTAATGATGCTCCTTAATGCTTATTTGCAGAAGGGAAAGAAACAGAGGTCGACTATCGGACAGTTACTATCAACACCGAACAAAAAGTTTCAGATGTCTATAATATTGAAGAAAGACTGGGATCGTAAGTACTATGTTGTGCTTTTGAAGACATGGAGTTTTCAGGGCTGCCAGTCAATCACAGAGATCATGTGCATTCATTCTGTGACGGTGTCTTGCACTTTCAGCATTCCAGCTGGGCTCCTCTGTTGCAGTAAAAATAGATTTTACCATAGGTTGGCCTTCACTCCATAGAGATCCTTTATTCCCATTAATTGATAATTTTAAATAGGCACTACATGTGTTCCTGGTAAGGAAAAGGGAGCCCACAAGTGAATAAAGCGAGAAGGGTTCATTCGTTGTGCGGTGTTCTAAAAGCTAGCTGAAAAAAAGGTACACATTGTGTACTTGTGTCTCCATTATATCCATTAGTGGTAATAAGATTATCCTGCCCACGGGCTAGAATCTCTGCTGACAGCGGCCAGAATCCCAAGAGCATTAGTGGTATTGCTCAGCAAAGGTCAGTGATTAGCCTGGCTGCTTCTCCGTGCCCAACCTCGTGGTTATGAGAATTGCATGCCGCGGTAATCTTTCAGCAGTTTGTGCTGCTGGTGGTGCTGAAGGCCAGGGGATCCTCTACACTGCCATTAGTAAGTCCCAATAAGCGTGTCGTAGAGGTGGAATTGTACAGGTACAGCAGTGTGAAATAACAGCACTGAAGCCGCTGGCATTCAGATTCTGGTTTCACCTATCTCCTATGTCCTACACCCGAGACGTCTCCTATCTGCTGCCCCTTCAGAGGTCTCTGACCTGTAGAAAACTCTGCAGAAAATCTTGAGTCGCATGAATTAAAGCCTGGTAGGAGTCAAGTTTTTAAACTCTCTTATATAAAACCTGCTAATTGGAAAACTCTAAATGTGGTGTTCATTCCGAATTTCTGGCCATGTCAGTTCAGAACAGAGCTTGATGTGGAGACATTTTTATTTCAGAATGGAGTGCTTGCGCTGGAGTATTTAGTAAAACGTGGCCTATGCATTGCAAAAACATTTAATGGAAATAGTTATGTATTTTCAGGGGGAAATTTGGACAAGTCTTTAGGCTTGTTGAAAAGAAGACTGGAAAAGTTTGGGCAGGAAAATTTTTCAAAGCATATTCTGCTAAGGAAAAAGAAAACATAAGGGATGAAATCAGCATCATGAACTGTCTACATCATCCAAAACTTGTCCAATGTGTAGATGCCTTTGAAGAAAAAGCCAACATCGTTATGGTCTTGGAAATGTAAGTATAAAGCAGATCACGCTGGCAGAGCTAATAATGTTTAAAATAATGGTGCGTGCAAAAGTAGCATGTTACCTAGACAGGGGACTGTCAAAAGGTTCAGCATCTGCAGGGCCTGGATGATTTTTACATCTTGCAAGTTTTTCCAGTTATTTATCCAACTTGTTTAAACTGTGTGAGTGAATCTGTGTTGTAGCTCTTAAAAATCAGTGAAGATGTCTTACACTCTTTAATGTCTAGTTTGTTTGCTTTTTAATAATGTACACGTGGTGTTCTTCTGCAGCTCATTCTCTTATTGCCAACTAGGGAAGGGAAGAGGAAAAAAATCAGCTGCCATTTGGGCTTGCTTTTACAACCAAAAACATGTTCAAGGAGGAGAAAAAATAATATTTTCTTTAGGCAGTTCTAAACACGTATTGAAGAAGCTTGTGTTAAATCTCACTTGAGCACGGAGCAGTTGTCTCTGGCAGAGAGTTGAATGTTGATGCACAACAGATAGTAGGAGAGAAGGATAAGCTTGAGAATGCAAAAATCTAAGCTACACTCTTAACAAAATCATTGCATTTGTATGGAAAAGGCAGCTAGGCAAATCTGTAGTACCCAAGAGGTATTGGGAACACTTCAGTTTTCATCAAGCGCTATATCCAACTTTTATATTTTTAAGAGACCTTAGAGGATTTTTAAGGACCTTAAAGAACCTCTGTTCTTCCCAGAGAGGGTGGGGAGGCACTGGCACAGGTTTCCCAGAGAAGCTGTGGATGCCCCATCCCTGGAAGTGTTCAAGGCCAGGCTGGATGAGGCTTGGAGCAACCTGATCTAGTGGAAGGTGTCCCTGCCCATGGCAGGGGGGTTGGAACTGGATGATCTTTAAGGTCCCGTCCAACCCAAACCATGCTGTGATGCTATGATTAGTCTGATGTGGTTTTGTCCTGCAAGAACATCGATACTCCGATGGCAAAATGTTTATTTCTAATAAAGGAGTGCTGTCTGAAAAGTCTCCCCAGGTGAACCCAGCGAATGTTCTAAATCTACATCAGTAGATGCAGAAAGATTGGTTACACTGACTGTTTTCCCAAGACAACTAATTAAACATGAAAGGATCTGCCCCTAATGCCAATGCACCGATTGTCCATGGTGGCCCAGGTGTAGCAGCCATAGAAAGGGATTTCTCCTTCACCCGAAGTCATCACACTCTTCATCCAAACTCTACACTGAAGTGAAGTTGAAGGCTGCCTGTGTTGCTGTCCTGTTTGGGCTGAGTAAGACAGCAACACTTATTTTTACTCCCAGAGCCACTTATGCCACACCACTGTGGCAAACAGCAGAAAAGCACCACAAAAGCAGTGCGGCAAGGCATCTCACAGGGCTGTGACTCGGGTATCTTAAACATTGTAGATATTTACTCCCAGAAAAAAGAAGGTTCAGAGCATGTTTGTGCACCAGAATTCATTATAGGAAAAGAATCTGCACAGCGTGGGATGGAAAGTACTGGTCAGGCTTCAGAAGCCATAGTGACCAAGGTGACCAATGCTTACAGTCCCCGTAACGCACCTGCTCGGTGCGGATCCTGTACAGGAGCAGCTGGAAAGAGAATGAAATCCTCATCTGTGCTGATGTTGTTCCCAAAAGTTACACCCGTCACTGTTCTGCTGCCACATCTACTTCACGCGCTGCCTGCTGCGAGAAGAAGCAGCTTTTTTTGCTGGCTGGCAGTGCTGAACGAGACTTAAATTGTTAAACAGACCCTGTCTATGCTGCTTGCTTGGCACCGGCGGGGATTATGTGCGAACTACTGCTGCACTCATATTTCGGAGACTGGGTACTTCTGTGCAAGAAGGTGCTTCTATTTTTAGATCCAGCAGTTGAGCAAGCTGATGCTGCGAAGGGAGCCCTACTTAGCCTGGAATGGGGACCTGGCAGACCTAATGGAAAACGAGGAAATGTATAAAGAGTTCTGAACAGCCTATGGCTTTACATTCCATCAGTGTCATCCCCCCCTCTGCCAACAAAGGGGATTTACTTTTTAAAACTATAGAGAAGTGCAATCAAACGTAAAGCAGTTTGTTAGCCAGTCTCACTGGGATGTGACCTTCGTTTTGGGTGGCCACCTCTTCTGGGTTTTGACCCCCGCCACTGCCATGTCCATGGGGGAGGAGGGGCTCCTACAGCAGCACGCGGGCAGGCAGCAGCCGTCCATCCCTGCTCTGGAGCCGCGCCGGGCAGCCAGATGCTTGTGTGGCACCCTCTTCTCAGGGGACCTGGTAGCCTCTACTGCCACGTCCCCCCGCTGACACACTCCCGGCACAGCAGCTGCCACTGCGGCATCATTTCTGGTTTCGCTATTAAGCTAAGATTTCTCCACATCCAAGTAGCTGTGGCAAATACCTTCAAAAATTCTCAGTATCCAAGACGCTCTCTTCATTCCCATCAGAGTCTAAATGTGTGGATTTCAAATAAACAGAGCTCTCCTGCCATCAGTCTCCTTGTAAACGAGATTTTGGCAGTGACTGAAATTTAGCAGCTCCCCCTCCGCTCACGCTGAAGCTATTGAAAAGGAGCACTTCTGGATTTTTCTTCCTGATATTCATCCTAAATTTTTCATCTTCATTTTATTACCATATCTTTCTTATAACTTATTGAACTTCACCCTCTCTCCTTTCAATATTTGTCCTGCTGCTGGTTTATATGGTTTGATTCCATATTTGTAATAAATTCAGGATGTTTTGTCATTCATTTAAAATCAAACACTGCAGTAATTCCAATCATTTGATGTGCTCTTCCCTGAAAACCCCTCCCCTCCTATCCTCTGCCATTTGCTGGAAGCTGGGGCAAATCTCAGGCATTTCCTTTTCAAAGAGAGTGATGTCCCTGTTCCACAATAAGCGTCTCGGTGGAAAAAAGAATGCCTGAAAAACAGTAGCATGTTGTGAATGGCATTCAGCACTGGGAGCTAAGTGCCTTAGCGTTTTTACATACTTCAGACAGTTTATTTTGACATAGAGCAGAAGAAGATTATTGTCTTGCAAATTGAGATTATTAAAGCAAAATTTCAGTGGTAAACTCCATCCATTTGGTGTGCTTTACACAAGTCACTCAGGTTTTCTCTTTTGTTCAAAGTTAGATTTATTAAAACGCAGTTGAGTATTTGCCTGGGAACTCCGAGGTAGATTCTTCTCACTGTCCCTCCTTGACCAAAGCCTTATAATAAGGTGGTTTTAAAATGTGTTGTCTGTGACTCTACAGACAGGAATATTTTCCTCTGTGACTTCATCTAGAGAAGACCGAAAAGGGGAGAATCCAGAAAAGAATGAGATGTAGGTTCTGAACTAGTTGTGACTGTGTGCAGAAAGCCGACTTCTGTGGATACCTAGAACCTAATGTGCTTTGGTTCAGTTCAGCTTCCTAACCTGGCGGGAACTAAACTGGATTTGGCTCTGGATATAGATGCAGAAATACGCTTTCTGGAGATGCAGTCACAGTTTAACCTAATGACGGTACCAGTGCCTACAGGTCCCAGGCTAAAACCAGCACGCAGATGCATTAGCAGTAGTTCATTTCCAAATAACATGCTAAAAAATGGGGCTTGAGACCGTGGTACGATTTCTGAAAATCTTTTGCTTTTGGGATCTGAAAATTATGGCACTTTTATAGTCAAAGTAAGTCATCATTCTCAGTGTTAAATAGTCAAAAACCAACTGGTCCTTTTTAGCACCAGGATGGTTAGCATTTGGAATTGCAGACTGCTCCAGATACAAACATTTTGCATGCAGATGTTTTCATAAACACCCCCATACTGGTGAATGTCTTACTAAAGGAACAAAATACCACATTCCCGACTTACCAGAGCTGTTTATTCCACAGCTCCAGCCCTATTATTGGCTTTTTGTTACAAACGTGTTAGAATCCAACGTGACCTCTCAGTTTGTCAGTGTGTGCTGTTCTTACTATTTTCATGTTAATAGGAAACTGCAGTAGCATTTCTAATTATACACTTTCTGAAATCTTATAGCCAAAGCAACAAATGTTTCCAGAACCCCAGATGGTTCAATTTCAGTTTAGTACACGAGGGCTATAATCATATATCTGACAACCTGCAAACGCAGCCAGGCCAGTTTTTAGTCGTGTGTTTTCTTTCTGTAACTGACATGTGCAATGACATTTGGCAATAAGCATGAATGCTGCAAAATATTAAGGCATATGAAGACCATGAAGCATTTCATTTAGAACAGATTTTTAAAAGCAAGGCTGCTCTTCACTGTTTGATCCTTTCTGTATTGGTCTCGCCACGTACAAAAAAAGTATTTCCCATCTTTGGGCGTAAGCAGATAAGCAGTTGAGTGATTACTCAGAATTTAAAATAAATCAATAAACCCAACAAACCAAACCACAACTTAAATTTTGCTTTATTAAATCTAGGTTTAAAATGTCCCACTTTGGTTCCACAAACAGTTCAATTCGGGACATTCTACTTTGGAACGACCAATTATTTCACATCTTAAATAAGCATAAAAATGGAATTGGCCTACAAGGAGTGTGATGGTGGCTCAGCTAAAAATACCAGCACTGAAAGAGTTGTGGGTTATGTCCTTGTCCTGTCACAGCTAAGGAGGAAATCCCCTCTGAGCTCACTTGGGTCAGTAATTTACCCTTTGAGCTTTGCATTCCAATTAGCCACATCATTTGAATTTCTTCTTCAGTCTTTCTTTGTCACTCTCTTTTCTTCACAGATTTTCACTAATCTACTAGAAGTTTTGTCCTCTCCTCCTGGGACTCATCCTGTGTATTTTAGTTTTCTTTATTTCTAAATTACGCTGTCTGCACTTGTGTAGTGATGGAGCATAGGAGGGAAGGAAGCAGTGGAAAACACAAGCTCAGGGTCTGGAGCGGTGTTATAAACACAAGTCAGCAGGGTGACAATCGCATGGCGTATGCTGTACTGCCAGGTGCAGGTGGCTGAATCCTAAAGGCAGGATGTAAATCCAGCCAGATCCCTACCACCTGGGATAACAGTGTGAGTGTTCCACAGTCCTAACCTGGGAGAGACATTCAGAATGGAAAATCTATTGATTTATACCACCTACAAGAGCGTTTCTTCCTATGTGATCCTTGGAAGGACGTTGGAAGTGCCATGCAAAACACAGACTGCACCCTGACGTGACTACTGCAAGCTTGAACTATCTGTATGTGTGCAAAGGAAGTAGTTTGATTACTCCCAAAATGAAAAAGCTACAGAAGTCCTCTTTTCATTCTGTCTTTCATAGGGTTTCTGGAGGAGAACTGTTTGAACGAATCATTGATGAAGACTTTGAACTGACAGAGAGAGAGTGCATTAAATACATGAAGCAGATTTCAGAAGGAGTGCAGTACATCCACAAGCAGGGTATTGTCCACTTGGATTTGAAGCCAGAAAATATTATGTGTGTCAACAAGACCGGCACAAGTATCAAACTCATTGACTTTGGACTTGCCCGAAGATTAGGTAATGACTTTTCTGCCTATTTCAGTATGACATGGGGAAAAGGGCAGTAATTCATCCTTACTGATAGATTCTTTCATGTATCGAGTATATAGACATGTTTCTTATAAAGAGTTCTGGTTTTAGGAAAAAATAGAAAAGTGGAAAATAAGACAGTCAAGAGGGAGAGTAGGGCACCTCATCTTCAAGAGGAGTTTGCAGTGAAATGTGTACAATCTACCTGTCTGTGTCTGTGGACTGAGTATCCCTGCACACCTCAGGGTGAAATACACAGCAGTTAGTAGTGTTAACAAACTGCAGGAAACCATAAACCACTAACTCTCTTATTGTAATAAATAGAACAAAACCTTGATGAACACTGCAAATCCTCGAAACTTTTGTAACAGCAGGAGTAAAGGTGATGTTGTAAAAGACTTTCAAATACGGATAATTACATTCACCATTACTTCCCCGTTAGTTTTATCATTTCTTATCCTAAACAGCAGCCTGTTTTTGGACATGTTAAACACAGGAGGAATTTTATAGAGACCTCTGTTTTGGTCATGTTCAAAATTATTAATGTGATAGCACTACTTAAAAATAAAGCAGTGGGATTGGGGGAAAATAAGTTCCACTGGACAAGCTCCTCCTCTCCCTAAGCTGTTTTCAGCTGCTTCCTATCATTTATGTTGGACGAAGCTTTCCAGCATGCTCTGTGATTTGAAAGCCAAAGGACTTGGAGGATTCTTGTCTTCATATTGCTCAGTACTAATTCAGCTCTAAAAAGCAGCCCTCCACTTGTGTTTGTTACTGATAAATGATACCAACATCACACAATGATCTTTTTTTACCTCGTACTTTCACCAGAGAAAAAAAAAATCATTCCAGGAATTAAAAGAAGCTGAAATACGTTATGAGCCTGTTGACCGGGAGAGCTGAGATTTGTGGCTCTCCTGCCACTAGATTGATTGAGACAATTCGTATGAATTGCTCTTCTCTGTATAAAGAGGCTCACCGCGAGATTCTTACTTGTAATCTTTCATCTTCCCTCCTTAAACAAAATGATGTTTAATGCTTACTAAAAAGCAGAACAGTGATTTTTATAGGAGTACAGTTTGGAACTGCAGCGTTCTGTGTTTTGTTATCTGACTAAATGCTGCTCATCCTACTCCTTTTGACACTGAAGTACAGACTACCTCATGCCCCAGAATATCATTTTACTAAACCAAACCAAAAATGGTATGTTGACAGAATGCGGGAAAAGAAACCTGCTTGTCAGATTTTCAGATGATGTTTGACTCCGAAAGGGTATTCCGTGAATCTTGGTCACATAGATGCTGTGAACTCAGAGATAAGGTATTTATTTCATTCATTAAGCAAAGAGATCACTGCCATTTATGTTCCTTCGCCAGTATGGAGCCAATAGCTTTCTAGGAGCATGAACTGGATTTTGTTCTTGCTGAGGAAAAAGTTGAACTGTTAAGTAAGTTCCAGTGCTGAGGATTTTGTTACCACAGGTGTGTGAAACGCTACATTCCATCTATACATTTGCTGCTGAAGTGGATGGATTTCATCACCAAGACAGATACTGTAACCACAGAATGGCCTTTTTATAGAAATTTCTTCAACTACCTTTTTAACTTCCAACCACCGTTGAGCCCGCGTTTAGCAAAAGGCACGGTGCTCCGCCTGTGTTCCCTCAAGGCCTGCGATTCTGAAATTGGCTGTCAAATCCACTTTGGCGTTGATAGATGTGGGGTTGGAGCCCTCCTGCCACAGACCTGACCCCGACTGAGCAGCAACTGCTCAGCCACGGGATTGCTGAAGGGAACAGTGGCTGATTTTGCACTTCAACTTCTGAGATTTACTCTCAACTTTTTGCAACTGGTGCGAACTAATGCCACTAAATATTCAGTGTTTTGATCACTTTTAAAGAAATTAGGCTCAGCTCCTTCTGCAGTCATCTTCTGCAGCTAATTAGTTCTCTTGCACTGTCAGGAAATACCGAAGCCGCAATGGGCTATTTTCCTGACCTTTTTTGGTGTGCTGAGGAACACATGTAGAAAATTGTTTAAGATAAACTTCTTGAGGAGAAAAGAGAATGTTTTTTGAGTACTGTAAAGATTTTTTTTTTAATCAGTTGATTATACACACTGTCGGCAACAGTTTCCAACTAGCTTGTCAGCTTTCTATCTGACCTGAGTGATATCCAAACACAGATCCTACTTGTGTACTAAGTTTGTAAACCTCTGGGTAAAGATTTGACATATTATTGCATAGAAAAGGTCTTATTCTTTTATTTTCTTTTTTCTTTTACACGCAGCAGATGCTGTATCGGCTGTTTCACACTGTGTGCTCGCACTCAAGCGCCATGTTTCCAAAACCACATTTCTCTGACCCATGGGCAGCACATTTCAGACACCAGCCTTTCGCATACACAGTGGCTCGTGGTAGTTTACACAGCGCACAGCGAAGCCTCCAAACTTGGATGTGAAAATCTGAGCCTGAGATTGGGACGATCACGATGAAGCTTTTAGGAAAACATGGGTTCTTTGTGACAAATTTCAGTAATTTTTCGTAAGGACAGTTGGGTAAAAGTGTAGGTGTTGACCTTAGCGAGAAGGCAAATGGGAAGACGGGATCCTAGGCTTCCTGATTGTGCTTGGAAAAGGGAGGGGAATATCTCACCCCTCACTGCCCATGTGGAGAAGACATTGCCCCTGTTTCAGGCTGTCAGTTTAGACTGGATATTAGGAAAAGGATTCCCTTTACTTTCTGGGGTAAGAAAAACTCTGGTAATGTGAGTGCAGGGATGTTGCGGAATAGCTTTTGAATGTGCTTTTCAGAGGCCAGTCAGACATCTGGCAGGAAGGGCTGGATGTTGGTGAACCTGCATGGGAGGATCTAGGTGATTTCCTGGGGCTGCTCCCCGGTGTTCTGTTTCTGTCTGTGGAAATGGGCTCTGTCTGCACGGAGAGGTCTCTGAAAGCCAGGCTAAGGTGTGAAAATGAGGTTTCTGCAATTTATTTATTACCACCATACCACAGCAGACCAAAAAGGGTTTCACCACATTTAAAATGGACAACTAGCATGACAGTGAATGAGTTACTGTGCAAGTGCTCGAGTTACCTCAATCACGATGCTCAATCATTAGGCAAGTTATTAGCCCCATATGCCCTTCAATTTTCATTAGGTAAGTTGGGGATTTGCATACCGCAGTAGAGTACTAACTTAGGTCTAAGAACGCGTTTGTGAAATGGCCGAACAGCCTTCACCGGAGTGACTGCAGGTGTGGGGTCAGTGTTGGGATCAGCATTTACGTTGCGAAACTCAGTAGAGCAAGTTCTGGTAAATAAAAATACTCTGCAAAGATTCAGTGTTGTGGACAAGTAGGTTCTATTGAAGTCTTCTCAAAACTTTGATCTGCTGTTCTTTGAGGGGTTTTAAGCTTTTCTCTTGATTATAGAGCTGCAAATCTCTGTGGTAGCCTTAACAGAAGCAGGACTGGAATGTGTTACATCTGGTTTTCTTCCCATTCAGACCTGTTTTGTTTAGATATTAATCTCCTTGGGAGAGGGATGGTTCCTCACTATGTCAGTCTGCAGTGCCTAATCTGGATGCTACTCTTGCACGGAAGATAGATGTATTGCAATAAATCTCACTTAAAGCACATACTGATTGCTCAGGCACACGTGCAGACTGCACAAGTTTCTCAGTCTAAATCCAAGCCTGTTTCAAGTCAGAAACAATTTGTTTTCTGACATTTTTATACTTTTATAATACAAATTTTTATTGGGATTGGTTTTTTCCCCCACTTCCTAATTGTTTTCTTAGTTTGTTTCCTTCCTGACCTTATTCTTTTTTTCCTTCTTCCCACCCTATTGAGAATGAGCGTTGATGAAAATGAGCCCACTGAGATTTAACTAATAATTTCTATCTAAATGACTTGCACTGTGTTTCACACTGACTAGAAGTTAGCTATGTCACCCATAGTCGCACACTGGCAGCACAAACTGGCAATACTAGGTTCTGTACAGGTTGTTATTCTACCTTCAGCACTGTATTTTCCAGCAGAGCAAAACTGGTGGGTCAGCACAAGAAGGATGAAGAGCGAGTTGGTGTGTCCCGTGACCTCGTCCTTTCCGCTCACGTTGCTAGCTGCAGGCTCCTTGCAGATCACGCTAAAAACATGCACGTTGTGTTCAAGCAGAGCCAAACGTCGGGCACCTGTGCGACAGGCCAGCTGAATGCAAGTTTGGAGCGGCAGCAGATGGCTAAGCGTTCCTGGTTCCCCTTCACCACTCTGGAGCACCACGGGTGTGCTTGTAGGCAAGCTTGGTTTTGAGAGCAGGCTCACGCCCAGTTTCACTGACTAGGTAGCAACCCGACAGCGGTGCCGGTCATCGGCTCTTTTTTGTCTCACCCTGACCTGTGCCACTTCAAATTTCCAAGACGTGCAACCCCGTATTGATTTTCTTTCTTGTTTAAACTGTAAAAAATGTGTTGGAATAAAATAGCTATTTCTTCTTATTATCGTGTTATTACTACCATTTCTCTTTAAAATGCAGATCCCTGAGATTTGTAATTCTTAGATAATTTCGGAAAACTTCAGCTTCTTTCTGACACTGGTATCCTGAAATCCTCTTGTGCAACTGCTAAAGTGATGGTGGCTCAAACACTTCTGTACTTCAGGAAATCCAAATCTGAATTAAACACTAGAAATTCTCCTTTTTCTTCGACTTGGTCTTGTGGAAACTCCCTGCAAACTCCTTCCTGCTTCTTACTATGTGCCTTGTACAGTGCTTTGTGCTTGAGGATGTTTAATAAGTAATTCTTCCTTGCCATATGTGTAGAAAGTAGCAGTCCAGGCGTCGTTTATTTTTTCTGATAAGAATCTTTAACAAAATCCAAATATGAGGCCAAAACTGGCTTTCCTGTTACTGGGGAGTAATTGCTTGTAAAACACTGCATGTGGCAGTTGATGGTTTTCTCTTTAATTCTTTACAGAAAATGCAGGTTCTCTGAAAGTTCTCTTTGGGACACCTGAGTTTGTGGCTCCAGAAGTTATAAACTATGAACCTATTGGATATGAAACAGATATGTGGAGTATAGGAGTTATCTGCTACATTTTGTGAGTACTTTTGCTATTCTTAGCACAAATCCTGAACGTACAGAATTTCCATCAGCTCCTGAATGCTTCTCCAATTTTCAGGCCTTTTGTATTCTAACGAGCAGCTCCAGCATGTTTAAAAGAAGTTCTCTGTTCTCTGAAGGGTGTGATTGGTAAGCTGCAGCACTAGCAGTTCTGGAAATCCAGCCATTTAGTGTCGTACATCGTACATCATAAACCAGCAACACCGGTTTTTAAAAGGCAATGAGACAGTCTTTTATTATTAACTTTAAACTATTTTTCCTTCCCAGATGTTAAAGAGAAATGTTTGAGCACATGCTAATAACTGATGATTTCCATTTTTTTATTCCCAAGAGAGAAAATTTTTGTGAAACACTGGGATCCTCTTATTCAGACTGTACCCCTCGTGGGACAGAGCAAAGTACCCCAGCATTACCGTATCTGTCCACAGTGCAGTTTAATTTATTACTAAGCACAGACCGCTAGATAAGTACGTTCTATAAGCAGCGTGGGTCAAGCTCATGGAAATATTTTAGAGGATGGTTGGCTGCAGCTCTTGGTTACATGTTCCAGTATTTGTTCTATTTATGTGATTTGATAACACGTGATTATAAACATCAATGGGTTTAGAGAAATGTATATGGAAATAGGATCTCCGTGCCTAGAACCACAAGACGCCTTCTTCCAGCTGTGGCTTTACACCCCTGATGTCAGGTAAACAAGTGAAAAGAGAAGCTCAGTTTGGAGCCTGGTTCTTTCTGCCCCACTCCAGTTTCCATAGGAAGTGAACAGCAGATCAGCTTTGCACCTATTCTTTTAAAACGCTTCTCTCTGTATCTGACTTTCTTTTTTAAGAGCCCCCTTCCCTGGCTACCCTCTTCCTTGCCACCTGGCAATGTACAGTTGTTTGCCTCCTCTTTACTCAGTCTTTCTGGGACTGCTTGCCTTGGCCTGTGCTTGTTCTCATACCCTTCTTGTTTCCAAACTAAGCAACAGCATTTTCTTTCTTGACGTGTGCAAAAGCTACTACATCAACTCTCCTACTCCCGGCAAACACTCTGAATATTTCTGTTATCTTCTGTTTCTTCTGTGAAGCATGCTACGCTCTTCGAGGTCACTTTGCTCTGCCAGTTTATTTACAGGACCTTTATTTTCCATTCACTTCCAGCCTTTCTTTCTAGATCTTGAAAGCTTCTTTGGCTCATTCTGTAGTTCATATAATGCAGACCACACACACAGTGCTCAGATGATAAATTAATTTATTTCTCCAGCTTTTGAGGCCTCCTGAATGACACAGGACTGGAGGGAGCGGTGAGATCCCAGGCTGCCTGCCCAGCAGCCACAAACCCAACAGTCACACCAAGGCTGCATTGCCCTCTGCAGGCCTCTTGCACCCGAAGGAACAAAGCGTTACGCACAGCGCTACAGCCACGTTTTGGGGTTTAATGCCTGTGGCTGTCATTTGTTACCAGAGTACAC
This sequence comes from Eurypyga helias, assembly GCF_000690775.1. Lineage (NCBI taxonomy): Eukaryota > Metazoa > Chordata > Aves > Eurypygiformes > Eurypygidae > Eurypyga > Eurypyga helias. Next base: position 16,129 of record NW_010248105.1, on the reverse strand, counting down.
GATGAGTGTTTGTGTGTTTACAGTACAAGCAGCGGCACGTCAGACAAACGAGGCAAACATGGGTGATAGCAGCGCTCCCAGGGCACGCAACCAGGGTTGCTGCTCCAATATGGCATGTGCTGGGTGACACCGCCGTCCCCTGAGTACACAAGGCAAAGGGAGCAGGTGAAACAGGTGGAGAAAAGGTGAAACGTCTTGCCAAGGACCAGTGTGCCAGCTTGCTCCCAGTTGCTTCTTCCCAGTTGCTCTGTGCCACCAGAAGGAAGATATTTGTATGCTGTAACATTCAGCTGATGGGATTGGGGTGGGTGACCCCACACGCCTAGTGAAATATATTACGAAATGACTTGTTTCCTAAGGTGTCTTTAATCTCATTTAACTCCTCATGAGGGGAAAATTGCACTACCCAAATGCAATGAAAATCTTCTTTTTGCTACGTAGCTATTGCCACAATAATGATTAACGATAATAATCAGCTTTTGTCTTTCTTGCGATGAGAATACAGCAGTAGAAGTTAGGGAAGACCTGTGAGTCATCATTTGGACCTTCCCTCTCCACCCCAGCGTGACAGGCTCCCAATCTGTCTTCACTTCCTGAAAGCCCAGCTATTTTTGCAGACTCACCACTACGAGCTGTTATCCAAAATGGACCATCACATCATCGTTACAGAATGCAAATAAAAGTCACTGAGAACTGCATCTCTCTATAGCTGTAACTCTGCTTTCCTGTTTCGATTACACGCTCAGAACTGCCAAATCTCATGCACAAAGTGTAAGACAAGCTCATTGGCATCCGCCTCACATACCATCACTGTCTCCGTAACTTAGGGCCTTGCATCCCCTCTCTCCTGCCGTGGTGAGTGGGGCCATGAAGGAAGAGGTGAGCACTGCAGTAGCACACTTTGTAAGGACAGGTCTGCTCCAGGCAGCTGACAGCCCAAAGCTGCCCAGTCCGTCCTACATCCTGAGCGAGGCAGCAAGGAGCAGGCTCCAGCACGACTTGGCATAACACTTCTTTTGAGGTAGGATTCAGGAGTGCTGAGAGACCTGGAACTTGCCTGGAAAGAGACTGCGTTTCCTTTATGTCCTGCACAATAACAAATACACAGGCGTAGCAAAGAGCAGCTAGAGACATCTCTGTGGGTGAACAGTCTTCCCTGCGGGAGAATGAATGGTTGGGATGTAATCTCAAGTAGGAAATGGGGCGACAGCGCTCCTCCAAAACCCTGCAGCAAAGCTTCCCTTCCAGCCTTCTGCTATGCAGGCCTGAAGACTGCTACTAAAGACACACACTCTGCTGGGATGCTGCATCTCTCTTCTCATGGCGTGGCTTAGTTCCATCCTACAGCTCATAGCTTCCCTTTCCATATTCCTAAGCTACACATTAAATCCTTTTAATCATTCTGGATAACTTATTCAGTCCTGTCTCTTCATCAGACTTTGTTCTTCCTTAAACTTCCCTGTTTGTATTCTCCACCTCATGTGTTTTATCTTACGCTTTTATCTTGCTGTCTGTCCTGTTCTGCATCACAGGACTGTCCCACATACTTAACTTGATCTATTGCCTTTGAAGTAATGGGCCACGAATATTATAGCTTGTGTATCTCATCTCCATTTATGTCTAGTTCAGTGTTTCTTTTTGCATTTACAATAATCTTTATCTAATGAAGGTTAAACCTCCTGAATTCTTTCCAGCTCTTTCTGTCCCATTTATTCTTCTGAGCATTGCTGAAGTTGTTTTTCTCCACTTCTAGTTCTTTTCTGATGACCCATTTGGATAGTCACTGTTTCCAACAATTAGTAATCTGAAACAATTTCTAAATTCTATTTTTATTTCAAACCGAATTTTGCTGTAAGATTTCAGCACCCCATGTTGAAAGTAGGTAGCCCCTTTCCTTCTGTCACCATGGAATCTGTTTCTGTGAGGAACTGGCAGTGGCTGATTCAACCCTCTGCTTGCTTTCCATCAGTTCTTCCTGCTTTATCAGTGCCAGGCAGTGAGTATCTTTTCAGAGTGGTTGATCTCTGTCAATTAACAGTTTAATATATGATACAGCATATCTTAGGCTGTTTTTGATAGCATATTTGATCTTGCTGTATACTCTTTTCCTTCAGCATCTTCCTAATCACATGCACCCTGATTCTTCAAACAGTCCCTTTCCTTTTCATCTGTTGTGTCATTCATCACTGCTGTTATTCCTCCCTGTTTGGCAATTTGGGTTGGTTGAAAGATCTTTCGGCATCGTTCTTTCAGATGTGCTGACTCGGGACTTTGACAAGGCAAGACACTCACACTGCTGGCTTGCACTTGGCTCCACATCATATTAAAAATTTAAGCCTCGTTAATATAAAGATGAGAGAGCACCCCTTGTTCTTTCAGTAAAGCAAGTTAGGAGGGCTTTAATGTCAGGACTGTATTGCTCCAAAGAAAATGAATGATTTGTCCAGCGGCACTGGCAAATTGTGATTCCTCATTAATCCACCGAGCACGTATAACACGGGTGAGAGCAGAGTAGCAGCCCTGCTGCAGCACGGCGCTGTCTTCCTTTCCGTGGGTTCCGCAGTCTGTTTCTTCCTTGAGGTGACCGGTGTGGGGATCAGGCAGCCCAGCTAAGGAAGAGGGGGGTTTATCCCGTGGATGCGTGTCCTCCTCAGAGCAGACTGAGACGATTTGCTTTATTTCACGTGTAAAAGGACTAAATGGCGACGTGATCTCCAGGGTGCGGGCATTATCGTGTGCTTGTCCGACACGACCTGCAGGGATTCAGCAGATGCAGATAGTACACTGCTGGAACCTGCTGCCTTTGTCCCTGCTAATGCACTGCAAAGACTGCAAGGAGGAGCTGGGTGCCCTCGGCCCAAATCAGCTGCTGCTGCAGGCGCTGCTTGCGGAGGGGTGCTCAGAGCCCTGCGTCGAGATACGCAGCGCTCTACTTTCCTGCGTTAGTGCCAGCCGCGAGGGAAAGGTTTCCCAGTGAAACGCTATGGTGTTTGTTACACAGGCAGTGAGACTGGTGATCAGGGCGGAATCCTTTGGTGGATCTTAACATTTCTTGATCTGCACTTAGAGCTTTGTTGGAGCAGACCAATAAATGTTAAGGAACTTCTGAAGGATAAAATATCTTTCTTCTTTATTTAGAAGTGGAAACTGTGAAAGATTTTCTAAACAAATGGTTCTTAACATGCCAGGAAGATGCCTGGTTAAGTAGCTGGAAAAATGTTTTCAGTAAACAGCTTGCTGCTCGTCTAATAGTAACTTTGCAGTGCAAGCTCAATATTAATTTTCTGGAGCGGTGTCTCATCTTTATCACTTAGTTTCTGCGTTCCAAAACGAAATTGTTTCCATAATCTGTCAAAAGAGTTGCTGGGCCATTATTACTTTAAATGGCTATTAAGAAATGTACAACCAAGACTTAGGTCAGTGAAATCTGTGCTAAAGATAAGAATTTTGGGTTATAATCCGTATAGTTGCTGGATTTCGTTCTAAGGATCTAGTTCTCCTTACAAGTATTTCCTTGACAAGGCAACTGATTCACAGTGTAAAAAAACGGTGGTAGAGAGAAAAAACCATTTTAGCCTTATAAATTTGTGACAGCACATTCAGAAATAGGAAAATAGGTTCCTTGGCACGTTTGAATGGGTACTGTTACACTGCTGTTTGGAAATGACGTGAGTGGAGGCTTAACCGATACCCGTGTGGTAATTTACCAAACGCATGGGATGGGTCCAACCTACCACAGTATTTGAGATTTTATCTGATAATTCTGTTACGCAATTCTTACAAGGAAAAAAGCAAGCCAACCAAAACAACCAAAGGGGTGTGGGGGTGTGTGTGTGTGTATGTGTGTTCCCTCTCTAATCACCTTGTGTTTATCCTCATTCCTCAAAAGCTGTGGGTGACACGCAGTATCCCTTTGCTGGGAAAACTTGATGTCATTATAAGCACTGCCTCTCATGGCAGCGTGGAGCGGGGGTGTTTCCACATGAAGCAGTGTCTCTGTGTCCGTAGCAGTCTTTTTAGCATGGAAACGATCTCTCCATACTGCAGCTTTAATCTCTAAAGGCCAAAACATTATCTAAGGTAGCACAAGAGCTGCACAATACTATCTGTGGTAATACTGTGCAGAGCTCACCTTTGCCATCCCTGGATCAAGCATTGAAGGAAAACGGGATCGTTATTCCTCTGGCTGCCCATGTGTGCCCTCTGGAAGCTTAAGTGGGTGAAAAAAAGACGCACGTCTCCTGTACTGACAGTGAACTAAAGAAATACTTCACAGACCCTCTGTTTCTATAAAATGTGTGCCTTTTCAGCAGCTGCCGGATCGGCTGAGGTTATGGTACTTACTACCTAGGCAAAGCAGAGACAACGTAGCAATCAGTACCTGGAACCCAAAACTTAGAGCTGCAGTCTGGATGAGATTTTCTCACTTTCTAAAACATTATAGAGAATGATGACATAAATAGGAAAATGCTTAATTACTGGAGTGGAGATCGGCTTAAGGCCCTGCAGGAGTGCTTTGCGGATTCCAGGACAGAGATCTTGCTCCAACGACCTGGATGTGTGTGAGAGCAGAACAGTCTCTTGCTGCGCCGCAGCTACGCCAACTCTCCGGTGTATCAGGCGTAACCTTGTCTCTTCCACAGCGTGTCAAAGGCAGAGAACAGTCACGGTAAAATTGTTTCATGTGAGCATTTTTTGGTACGTTAATCTTTCAGCTTTCTGTAACTCAGGCCTGTTATATGTTCATAAATGGATTTATGCCACCTTATACGTTTATAAAGTCACTCTTCTCCGTTGCATCTGAATGCACCTATAGAATGGGAAGTAAGACAGCAAATACCTTCTGTTCTGATTTACCTCTTTCTGCCTGAGAAGAAACAAACCTTTTATCTTCATCTCATGTATTATTACTAGGAAGTTTCTGAAGTATGCATGTAAGAGTCTAGGCTCTGCTGTACTGCACACGACTTCCAGAAATGGTAAAAGATTTAGTGTCTGCTTTGTCTGAGGCTTCAAAGAGTGCATGCTCCTGCTTTGCTTATAGACATAAAATCCTTAGGGGCAAATTCCAAGTCAGTTTTTGACTGTAATTACTAACAAAAGAACAGCAAAATAACGTTGGAGGAGGAGATTAAACTAATAGTATTAATCTAGTAGCTCACTTTATTTGATCCCCATCTCTTTGTCTATTAGTCTGTGATATTCAGTAGCATCAGGATATTCATACAGTATTATATCCATATAGTATTTTCAGAACCTTAATAAGTTCCACCTATTTTTCATATTAAAAAAAAAAAAGCACTGCTGTTGAAATGGAACTGGTTAACATGATTGTACTGAGAAAGCAGATAAAGTCTGTAAAATTTCATGAACAATAGGTTATTATGTAAATTGCATTCCAGGAAGAAGACTTGGAAAACTGAATAACTTGTAGTTGTAAGGAATAAACATTTCACCTGAAAGTTTTTACTGAAAGGGTGATACAGACAGTAATCAAAAGTAGGTGGGTGCACAAAGGTACAATGAGCTCACCTGGAGAAAGATACTCTGCCAAAATGGCACCATGATGTTCTGCAGTTGCCTCTCACTGGCAATTTACCAGTTATATTGAGTAAAAAGCCTTGGAAGCTCAACTTTGGTTATAAAAGAGTATTATTTGCATTTCATGCATCATCATGACTGATTGAGAACACGACCAAATTACTTTTGGGTGCATCTGCATAACTCTACAGCCTGCAGTGGTGTAGCCCTGTTGTATCTAGCTATATAATTTTGGGGGGGGGTGGGGGGGTTGTTTACAGAACAGCCCAGTGGATTTCATGATGCATCTTTCTTCTTGGGCTCTCTTTGCAGGAGTAAATGGAATAAAATGTACACAACCACTTGGTCTGGCAGTAAAGGCAACAAAGTCACTGTGGAAGCACCGGGGGGGGAAGTGCTATTCAACTGAATTTGGTGTGAAAATTGCAGTGTTATTTATGCAGAACTAGACAAGGCATTTAACAAACTAGTATGTTCCACTTTCACCTAGTTCTGGGCCTCTCCTCAAAAAATGTCTTGGGAAGAGAAAGAAACAGCAAAAATTTTCCTTCCAGTTTTGCAGTCAAAGTTCTTGTTTCCTTCCCATAAGAGACTCTAGTTATCTTTAGTGCTTTTTTTTAAGGGAGCTCTTACTGATAAAGGTTTGCCGAGCAGAGGAGATGTCACACACCATTTTAATTTGCTCCCCTGACAATTTGCAAATTGACACTGTTTGTTCTGTGTCTGTCTGTTCTGTCCCAGGGTCAGCGGACTTTCTCCTTTCATGGGAGACAACGACAACGAAACCTTAGCCAATGTTACCTCAGCAACGTGGGACTTCGATGATGAGGCTTTTGATGAGATCTCGGACGATGCCAAGGACTTTATCAGCAATCTGCTGAAGAAAGACATGAAGTAAAGCCCTTGGATGTGATACACTGTCTGTGTTTGCGTTTAGCTGAACTTGTCATTTTCCTTTCCCCACTGTGGATCTCCACGTTGACGCAGGCACCTCTGGCGATACTTTATATGGAGCTGTGTGTCCCCATCTGTCTCTGTGTGCCGCTCTGGTTTATTTTACGGTGCAGGGTCTGAATGGAGCTCGCTCTTCTCATCGCCTGCTCATTCTGCTTTTCCCTCCCCTTGGGCAAGACGCAGCCTGAGGTTTTGTGTGGCTACTCTCCTCTTCGCTGTAGTGTGACGCAGATTCCTGCATGGCATGTTCTCTCTTGATCTGAATGGGATGTAATTTTGCTGGATTTATTTCCACATGTCGCTGTTAATTTTGCATTCCTATAAATCTAATATTTCAGCAAGGAAAAAAAAGACAAAAGAGAGTTGGAAGCCCTTTTGACAGCAGACCCTGAACAAACCAACTTCTTCCAATGAGTTTGCAATCAGATGGGTGGAGAACAGAGGGTTATTTGTCTGGGTGCCGTGAGCAAAGTGAAGAATGAGTGGGGCTTGATCAGAGATTTAGACATTTCTGTTTTGTTCAGTGTTCGGTGCTGCAGGGAAGGAGGGTATTAAGTAGTGGGAAAGGGGAAAACTCTGTAAGTGAAGGCAAAGAGATCTGGGAGGGGGTTCTGCCAGCATAAGGTAGCTGAATCATTGTCATTGTGGCTCTGCTGTATGTGTTCTGTACCTAAAACATATGGCTTTTCGTGCTTTGTTTTATACTGTTTTATTAACACTTAAAAATGCACAGTTTTCTCTCCAAAAAATCCTCTACAGAAATTGTGAAAGTGAGTTTAAGAAGTAAGTACAGCTGGGAAAGCAGTGTCATGTGATCTGTGTTGCTAAATTTAGGAAAGAGAAAAATCAGCTCCCAGAAAAATGAGCGCGAAATAATGTTAAGGCAGGTAGGTTCAACCATCGTTCATGGCAACACTGACTAGTCTTTTTGTACAAAAACAGGAGTCGCTTAAACTGTACTCAATGTCTTCAGCATCCCTGGCTGCAAAAAGACACCAAAACCATGGAAGCCAAAAAACTTTCCAAAGACAGGATGAAGAAATATATGGCCAGAAGAAAATGGCAGGTAATGAAGAGGACACAGGATTGGGCTGGTTATCCTAATCCGTCTCTATTTCTAATATTCGTGATTCTGAGAAACACGTCGTGCCGGGTGGTTTCTACTGCCGGCGAAAACGCCAGTGCGGCCAGAGCATGAATGCAGCAAAGCAGGTTTGGTTTCTACGGGCGAGCAGTGGGAGGGTGCACACTGCACAGACGTAACACACGATGATTCCCCTTCAGGCTACTGAAAGCTGCCCGCGTTCAAGTATCCTTTGTCCTAGTCTTTGGGGAACCTGCTCCACGCCACTGAGGGCTGGGGGATTATGTTGTCCTCAGCAAACATGAACGGCTAGGGAAAAGCTTATCCACTGGGCCTCTCTACAGATACCTCATTTTGTGGCAGTTTCAGTCTCCTAAGCCATATTCTGCCCTGTTGGAGCACCAAGCTTCTCATGGATTCGGTCAGATTGGTTCAATCATTTTCTTTCTCGTATTTGGTCTCCGTATCTTCTCTTTGCTGCAACTGTTGTAGCAGGTCCATCTGTGCCGCTCTGATAGCCAGGGGAGCTGATGTATAAAATCCTGGATCCAGCCTTTTCAGTAGCCTACAAAACATTCATTTATGTAAATCTACCTTATATTTCCTCTTACGTTCTACTGTACGTGTTTCTTAGGGACCCATGCGAGCTGTATAAAAATACAAGTGTCCGTGCTACCGGCAACATCGTTTAAGTACATTTTACTAGCCTGTGGTTGATTGTCGAGCCTGTCAGAGGTTTGCTCCTATCGTGCAGAGGGTACTTTCCCATTCATTCCTAATGAAACCCAGCCCAGCCCATATGGCCACGCAGAGCTGTCCGGCAGCAGAGTTAAGTTCCAGTTAAACAGGACATGGCTTTTTGCTGGCCCTCCTCTCGCACAGTGCCTTTTATCCACAGCGAAGAGAGACATTCATTTAGGTATGAGTTCATCAGGGGAAGTTTATATCTGCAACTAAATTTGGTAATTCAGACCAGCCTGCTCTGTCTCTCCTAAAACAACAGAGCTATATATAAGCAGTTTGTCCAACAATTCCAGCGAGGTTTGCGGAGATCCCAGATAATTTGTACGAAGCACGATTGTTACAGAAAATCACATGCCTTCTGGATTGGATTGATCAGAAGCTTTTTTATGTTATGTCTTAGAAAACAGGCCATGCTGTCCGAGCAATAGGAAGACTGTCATCCATGGCAATGATTTCTGGTATGAGTGGGAGGAAGGCCTCTGGGAGCTCGCCTACCAGCCCTATAAATGCAGACAAAGTAGAGAACGAAGGTAAGGAATTTTCCTGCACCATATTTTTACCTCTCTCTGAATCCTACTAAAACTTTTAGCAAAATGCTAGAGACCAGTCATAAAGTTGGTTAATTCCTGCTCTCTCTCTCTCTCTCTCTCTCTCTGTTTTTATCTTCTTTTTTTAAGAAATATGTGGAAAAAAAATCATTGTTCTCATATTGTTCTGCACTCAAAATGCCCCAGTATAAGTGCGGGCGGTAAACTCTTCTCTTATTAAAGCCAAAGAATTAAGGCAGATTTGTCAGCTGCACTTTCTATCAGTTTGGGAATGCATGTTTATACAAAGATTAGAGTGATGTGTTGCCTTTCGCAAGCGAGCAAGCAGTGAAGTATTAACACTTGCTGTAACCAAGACATGTACTCTGCCTCAACTCTGCTCCTCAGACAGGGGCATTTAAGGAAAAAAAAGGATTTGTCTACATGATTCCCCATTTGAAATGTGGATTTGCAGTGTTTAACAATCAGAGGTGCGGATGTTCGACACTTCTGAAGGTCAGGCAATTGGACATATCCAGGTAGACTGCGGGCCTGCTGCAAGTGGAACTGGTCTACCCCTCTGACACGCAAAAGTCCACATTTGGTTAGAAACAAATTCAAGGGAAAAATAAATACGATGCGCAGCATGAGGGCCTGCATGTTCAGTTCATTCTATTTATGGTCTGACTCTTCATCCAGCTGCAGAAGACTGGCACAAAACGAAGTAGCTAATGTCCGCACTGTCCCATCAGCCTTACAGAATTATGTGAAAGAAGAGATGCGTTACCATTTGGTAATTAAAAATTAAAATGCATCTTTTGAGAACATGCCCTGTAAAATAATTAACTGTCTCTTCGCTCTCCCCCAGATGCTTTCCTTGAAGAAGTGGCTGAAGAAAAGCCCCATGTAAAGCCCTATTTTACTAAAACAATCCTTGACATAGAGGTTGTGGAAGGAAGTGCTGCTAGATTTGACTGCAAAATTGAAGGTACTTTGAATTAGCACATCTGTTTCTTTCTTGCCTTCCTTGCCAGCTTTCTGCGTCGTGCTGTTGGTTTGTGGGTTTTTACTGTATTAGTGCTGAGCTGGTGCCCTTCTGCTTTACCAATATCTGCATGTCACAGCATGAATGTGTTGCGATAACAGAAATGATTTGGAGCTGCAAGGGCTTGTTCTGTGCCTGCCATAGCACAGAAGCCTCCGAGAGTCAATGTGTGAATCACTCGTTCAGAATGGCAAGTAGGAAGATGCTTTTTGAGGACAGAAACAGTAAAAACAAGATGCAATGTAGTACCATAAATTGTGAGAGCATGCTCTTGGAGGCTGCTAACCAGAAACTGAGGATAGGTAGGAAATGTTCTGAAATGACAGACGAGTTTCTGGTGACCTCAAGATAACATCAAGCCATACATACACTGCATTAAAGGCAAAGAAGTCCCCCACAGGGTATTTGCATGAGAAGTAACGATAATATCATTGCGCTGGATATGACAGTCACATCAGGAAAATATGGTATTGCTGCTTGTTCTTTTTTTTTTTTTTAATTTATGAGTTCAAGAAATAAAAACTCAGACTGGAATATGCAGATATAAATAATAAGTTTATGAGAAGGCATTTAAAGGGCTTGGTCAACCTGACAGTCTGAAGGCCAAGACCGCTCGCATTCCTACTGCAGTGAAGTTCAAGCTTCTGTATCACGCTGGCGATGAAAGCTAGAAATTACAAGAGCAGTTTAAATGGAAAGGGTAGGGCCACTACCACACTGCATGTGTTAAAAGTTGCACAATTTCTAATCTTAAAGCGAGGTTGAGAAACTGCCTCACTGACCTTCTGCTTGTTTGTTTCTGTGCTCCTACTCTCTTTCACTGCCTGTGTTTCCTACCTCACAGCGGAGATGTGAGGATGGATTATTGTTGCTGATGGATGCTCAGCGTGAGGGGTATGTGCACAAGTTCTGCATGGAATAAAATAGATGGATGTACCATGGCTGATGTTCCAAACTTTCCAGTGTAACACTGTATGTCCACTGTGTGTCAGGGACTCCTGCGCTTTCTTTCTGCTCGGTGGGAAGTCATCCTCCTGTCACAGTCCAGAACTTGGCTGAGACAACAAGCCTTCAGTTTGTTAGAGCAGCAGAGTGCTGTATAAGGGATTGTTCTCCAGCGTGCACCGTACAGCCCAGCTCCGGGTGCGTGTGTACAGCACAGCCGCTGGCTTCACACACGGCTCCAAAGCTCCTGTGGAGATGCACCATCGTAGACTCCCTCGCCTGCCCTAACAAACAGCAATAGGAAGTGGGAGCACCAGGTCACTGTACAGGAGAGGTTGGTGTGTAAGGAGCGGGTTAGGAGGAGGAAGATTCAGAATAGCCACAACAAAGCAACTGAGAAGGCCATTAATTGTAGCTGTAGCCCAGATCACTTTACCCTTGAAATGAAATTCTAAAGCTCCATGTTGGGAACCGCAGCTTCCACAAAAGCATACGATAAGCCTCAAATACATCCCTGGCTGGCCGATGCCCGAGACGCACGAAAAGCTGTCCGCAGTCACTGCTGACGTAGTGGCAAGCGGAATCTAGGGAGTGCCTCAGTGCTCACTTTCTACTTTTGCTGTTCGTTGTAAGTCGTTTCAGGTAAATGGGAAGTAAAAAAGCCTCAGATCATCTACATTTATTTTAAATAGAATTCAGTGAACTATTTGTATATCAACATAGTGGCATGTCCATGCAAAGATGTGGAATTAAAGCTTAAAGTAATTACAAATTAGTGAATACTCGTTTACTGCAATTGCTGTCCTCTCCTCACTGTTGCAGGCTACCCTGACCCTGAGGTAATGTGGTACAAAGACGATCAGCCTGTCAAGGAGTCCCGTCACTTCCAGATAGATTATGATGAGGATGGGAACTGTTCTTTGACTATTTCTGAAGTATGTGGGGACGATGATGCCAAATACACCTGCAAAGCTGTTAACAGCCTTGGGGAAGCCACGTGCACCGCAGAACTCCTTGTGGAAACAATGGGAAAAGAAGGAGAAGAGGAAGATGAAGAGGAGGAAGAATGAAACAAGGCTCAAAGGAAAAAAAATTGAAAAAAAAATATTTAAAGACTCTCCTTTTAACGCTCAGAAAACCAAGTTATCAAAAGCACCTTGTGTGATACGTAGGTCTTTGGGGGGTTGTTTTTTCAGCATGATCAGTTGACACCTGTTTGCTTTACGTGTGGGCATTAATTCAAATCAGCAGGCAATTTTAAGTTGCTAGCATGATTGGATTTACTTTAAGCAAGTCATCAACTAACTTGCCCAGGCTATTTTGAAAATCAAACGTATGGAAAACAAGTCTACAGTCATATTCTGAACGTCTTAAAGAAAAGCAGTCTCCCTACTGAGCTCATTGCTCTAGACCATCGCTTTCCTCAGCCAAAACTGCAGCTAAGCTGGCTCCCCAGGATCTGCTTTACGAGGAATCGTTTGCCAGACAGGCAGTGAATCTCTCCAGTCCTAACCGGCTGCTCCCCGAGCAGCCTCTTCTGTAAGGGAAGGTCTGACACCGCCAGCGTGGCCATTTGGGGGTTGGTACGGTTCATTTTCATTTGTGTGAAACAGGATTTCACAGTCCCAGCTCCAGACGCGTTTACTGCCCTTTCCCAGTGCGCTGTTAGTGCCACTGTTAAACTGGCTAAAGTCCAATATCCAGGTGGTTTCCTGAGATACTCTTGGTCTGGCTTTCACCAGCTGGTCACACCTTGTCACCTTTCCCTTACAGAACCTGTCACTTCAGTGCAGTCACAGCTGACTACTTAAGAAACAGACTGAAAACACAAACCGAGAACATTTTCTGTTGTTCTGGTCAGTCTAGTTGATCCATATATGTGCTGCTGTGAAAAAGCAGGTTATTGCACAATCAGTGCACAATATGTGCATGTGTGTGAATGGAATCCCAGGTTAGTTAAAGTTTTGCTTGCATTTATTTGGCGATTGCAAAACAGATTTCAACTGATGATAAGCTGGAAACTCCCACAGATTTTAGGAGTAGTCAAAAAGATAGTAGCCTGGATTACAAACTTCTTTATACTTAGCAGTTTCCAAAGAATCTTAACCTATATAGGACTTATTTCTACCTTAAGCTTGACTGTCTTGTTTTTGTCTTGAATCTGCACCAGTAAGGCTGTTGCGTTTTTTAAAAATGCAGAAAAACAAACCAAAAAAAATCCAAACCCCATTTTTTTTTCTCAGAAATGGTTAATGCACTCAGACTTAGTAACTTTGATTTCCTTTCACGGTACTGGCACTTTTTACTTTTGTTGTTGTTGTTGTTCAGAGGTAATACCAGAGGCTGCAAGGCAATACGCATAATCCAAAACCAGTGTGTCTTACATCTATGTATCATTCCAAAAGTGATTCTTCTTCTTTTCCACTTTTTGTGTGTAAAGTGCAACCATTTGCATTTCAAAGGTTACCTCTGTTAAAAAACCCATTACCTTACATCCTCACCACTCAGTAGTCAGTGTACTTTAATACAGGTGTGTACAATGGCAACCTTAGGTTGTTTGATATTACCTAGTTGTGTACGTGTTTCATACGATTTGCTCTTCTACATTCAAAGCTCAACTAATGTGGGTGGCACAATGGTTTTTAACTGCTTTACTCTTTGTTGCTAAGTTCAGACCGCCAGCATGTCTTTTCTTTTTCGATTGACAAAAGAACCCTCTTATACTAAACACAGTATTGCCACAGTTCCTTATGCAGAAAGGTTTTGAATCTGATTTAGAGCATACAGAGCTGTTCTCACGTTTTTTACCATGTTTTAGGCAACAACGGGGTGTATTTCGTACCTTAATAAAAATATGCTTATGTTCTCCCAGCTTGTTAAACCATCTGAATTGCAAAGATGAGAACGCTACGGCTGTAGTTACTCACAGTTCCTAAATAAATAATACCACAAAGCATGCTCCTTGTATACTCTATTGCAGGCGTCACCGCGCTCACGTTGGCTAAGCGCACCAGTTAACAGCGGCCTTCAATGCTGCCCTGAGCGCTGCTTGGCACAAAAAGGGATGTGGTGGCAACAGGGAAACCTCCTTGACCTTTGCGGTGCTGCTGCACTTCTCCTACCCCGTCAGCACAGGCAAGCACTGTGTGGAGGCCGCGCTGGCCGAACGGGCTGGGGTACAGCCTGGGGGGACACCAGTTACAGACGTGTGCCCTGCCGTGCGCCTCCAGCCTCATCGCATCCTTCACGATGAACAGAAGCGGAAGCATGGATGGGGCATCGTGACAGCTGTGGTTTTTACAGCTGAGAATTCCCTTACGGTGGGGAAACCTATAGTTCAGAAAGATCGTATGTGCAGGAGAGAAAAATTCAGGGAAGTCTCAATCTAGATGTGTACTTACAGCCACGTTCCTAGAAATGTAAAGCTGAAGATACTTAGCAAATATGCTTGTGCTGCCTTTATGCAGACTGCTAACGTGCAGTCCGAGACACCATGGACCATGCAGGACCCCGCAGAAACTCCCTAAAGCAGAGATTGCGAAACACCCTGCTTGTGGCAACACGTTTGTTGAGCAAACCTGCAGCCCTTGCAAGAGGCATCTTTGCCCGATGTGCTCTGCTATCTTGTGAATGTGCCTCACGCCATTCACCGGCTGCTGGTTTCCATTCCGGTAGGCACATGCATAAAGCAGTAAAAGGCCGGCCCTGATGGGCTGGTCTGTGGGTACACGTACTGGCTATCAACCCCCACACACTCAATACTGGTGCTCCTGCACAGGTTTTCCCTTCCCTCTCCTCCTTTACTCGTCCTTCAGTGATCCTCAGGCTATAACCTGACTATTTTTATTTTTCCCCAAGGATGTAACTAGCTCACCATCTCCCTGTTGCCTCCTATTAACATCCCTTCTAGTCTGCAAGAAACAATGACTTCTACTTCAATAACGATGTGATACGTATCTAATTAAACTCTGAGCAATTGACTCCAACCTGTATTTGACCTTGAGTTTTTTGTTTTGTCGGAAGAATAGAATTCTGTTTCCACTGAGGAAGGATATTTGATGTACCTGAATCCTGTCTCATTTTGCAGCCATCCTAATTGGTCTAATAAAAGGTATCACTTCTTCCTATAACCCTTGTCTTGATTGTATGATGTTCGCAGAGAGCCACTCTTGGGCTGTGGTAGAGTTGAAACAACCCCCAGTAGCAGAGGTTACGTACTGCCCACGACAGACCACTTAATTCTTCTTGTATTTCTTTTGTGCAAAATTCAGTCTTCTCAAGAGACTTGAAAAATTTGCAACTGGCCACTAGTTTTTGCTACTCAGGTTTCTGGCTTTGCAGAAACTGAATTTACTTAATTACAGGCCTGTCCAACCACCCTGTGCGTATTTCTGACTGATGAAGAGACCTTTGCTAACCGTGGGCACGACTTCTGTTTCTCTTTGCTCACAAGGAAGGCGGCACAGGGCTGGCTTCCTAGCGCTCTCCTCTGCAGCAAGGATCAGGCTTTGAAAGTGTGGAGAAATTTTTAATTGCATACATGAATAAGGAATGATCTGTTGCTCTAAATTTCTTGGAATAATTATTGGAACACTTACTGGAACATTGCACTAAACCACTGCTGTTTGAAAACGAAAGTGTCATAAATTGTCATTTTGAGCCCTACTGACTGCAAGAGATGGGCACGTAACGCCACGGATTTATTAGGCCACACGTGTGTGAAATACTTGTGTGAAATACTTGTGTGAAAGCCGCGTTTGCAGAGATGGGGACTGGCAGGGAGGCTTATGCTGTTATAAAGGAACTGCATCATAACCAGCTAATTGAGAACTGTTTCTGGAAGTTGAGAAGTTAACTCTGCAGAGTATTTACTGTTTCTGTAGTGAAAAAAAGCCAACCAGGTTCTTTCCACCCTCTCGCTGTAACTCTTGGGGAAGGCCGTTCTGGTCTCCTCAGGGCTGAAGCCGACGCCGGAGGCAGCGCTGCTGTGCAGCAATGCTGCCCGGGTGTGGGTACTGCACAAAGCTTCAGCAGCTCTCAACTCCGGAACTTACTAACACCCCTGAAATAACCCGACCTGAAAGCCAAGGCTTTCATCTCCCTAGGGAGCTGGCAGAGCTGTCTGTTCCGGCGGGAGCGAGGCCGCGAGGAGTGTTTTCAACCCTTCAGCCCGTGACCCAGAAGGCCGTTTCCCACCCGGTGTCCCGCGGGCAGCGCTGCGGGCTGTGACATGCCCCAGGAATCCGCCACAGCTCCCGCTTCACCCTCCCGCGCTCTGCGGGCCCCTGA
>NW_010248104.1:0-12509 GCF_000690775.1 Eurypyga helias | reverse complement strand
CATTCTATGATTCTATGATATCCAGTCAGAATGGAACAGCACCCAGGGCTGAGAGAGGGATTGAAGCACCAGCTCCATGACACATCAGCTGGAATGTCACCACTGAACATAAACAGTCTGAGCCTCTCCACATATAGAAGCAAACATACTTTTCCATTTTCTAATTGTAGGGGACTCCACTCCACTGAGAAAGAAATTATGCCACATACTCAATACCTGTAAAAGTGAAGAGACCTTCTTTGATCTGTCACTCATGGATTTCAGAAAAACATTCTGAGCCTCAGCTGTAGTCACACCATATAATCAGCCTTACAAAATAGAAAGTGACCCACAGTTTAGACGTGTGTGTGTATTTCAGAAGGGCTACTTAACTAAGTACATAAAATTCCAGCAGGAGCCTGTTGTTTAAATTACATTGACAGGATTACAAACAGAGTATAAATTCACAGTATCTTTTTTACTAACATGTGGCTTCAAAGAGGATAATCAAATAACAATTGATTTTATTTTGTACACAGGGATGATTTATAAAAACAAAGAGACTACATTGTCCCAGACATAATTTCACACTGTATCATTGGTGGAAGAAGAGGAGTAAAATGCAGTTCAAGCTGTGAGCTTCAGAGCTGTTACTGAGACTACAATACTATGCATTCAGACAATGTCACTCAGTAATCAGTATGCGCAAATTGGTATTTGAGGGCAACACAGGAAACATGAAACAGAGTAAACGTGTTCTGTAAGCAGGTCTTTCCGTATATAAGCAAAATAGAATCTAAAAGATTGGAACGTTACAGTTATTTAGAGGCAAATTATCTTCTGAGATGAGTTATTTTTTTTCACAGAGGACAACTAATTCACTGAGATTTGACCTCCTGTCCCTTTACTGACATGTGCTGAATGAAAGTCTAGCCCAAGGGTAATGAATGGTGTTTGAATGAGAGATGTTTTACACCAAATTGTGACAAGGGTAATAGCATGTCACTGAGACTACAACAAATGTCAGCAAAAGGATGAAATCATAATGACTTTGGAGTAATCATTATTTGTTAGTGGAAAAACTGCAACAGATTAATTTAGCACATATCTAGTATGAATGTGGTACAGCCTGATGTAATGTGAGTGCAAGTATTGTGTCATTGCTCACTAGTCTTACTACATAAAATCCCAACTGATGTAGCAAGTTACATGTCAACTAGCAGCATATTACTTGCTTTGAAGAGCCATATTAAAATTCATTTTGCATCAAGTCCTTCAGTCCTGATATGAATAAAAAGAGCATGAAGCTGATGAAGTATAGAATTCTTATACAAAATGCTGGCATATAAAATGAACACTGAATCAGACCCAGGAATCAAGATGGCTTGAGTAGAGAGAGAATTTTGTTTCTATGCCTTTTTTGAAAAAAAGAAGGAAGGGATGCAGGAAAATTTCCAATTAAATGTGATTAATAATATCAAATTAGATTATATTTGTGATGGCTCTGCTATCTTTTCCTCAAGTTATTGTGACACAGTAAGGTAAGACACAGGAATAAATACATTTAATGTTTTTTAATACATTTATTTGTTTTTAAATCCCTAAATATTGAGCTCAGGACGAGAGAGAGAAAGAGAATTCAAGGCAATAAATAAAATAGACTACCAAACTGTGGGGAAAAAAAAAAAAAGAAAGCAACACAAAATGGATATTTCCTGGACCTGCAGTCCCCAAGGATTTCTTATGATATAGTACTCTCCACAGAATCTTCATACATCTATGTAAAACCATTGTATGTATATATTGTTATGATTTTCTTATTTTCTACTTGAAATTTTAAAATAATTAGCATTCTAATAAAACTTGTAAGCACTAGCCTTACCCAAGCTGCTTTCGACACAGATTTTCATGGAAGCTGATACATCTCTGACAATCCTACTGTCATTCTTCTGTCCTGGCACCCACATCTCAGTCCTAACTGGCTTGGATCTTACCCAGGCATCTTCCTTTCCTGCATAATATGTAAAAATAAAGATAAGCCTCAGAACACAGAGAACCCATATCTATATGCTAATGCTGTAACAATGCGCTTACCCTTCAAGGCATTAAAAACATGGAGTTTGGAAGAGTTTGTAGGGTCAAAGACTAACATCCTGCATTTTCTTCAAATGACAAAGAATACCTCTTTGTGCTCAGTGACATCAAAACCAGAGACATTAGGTTCTACACTTTCAGTTTGCACAGTAACAGAGTCTTTTCCATACTAGCACAATGTCATGGTTTCACCCCAGCCAGCAGACAAGTACCACACATCTGCTTGCTCACCTGTCCCCTCCCACAGTGAGATGGGAAGGAGAATTGCAGGAAAAGGCAAGGAAACCAATGGGTTGAGATAAGAACAATTTAATAATTGAAAATAAATTAATAAAATAATGTTAATAATACCGATTATAATAACTGAATATAATAATGATAATAATATTAATAAAGTTTAATAATAATGCTGCTACTTCTACTACTATGTAATAAAAATAATGGAAAAGCAAACAAATTATATACAACTACTCACTACCCACCAACCAACACTCAGTCAGTCCCCGAGTAGTGAGACCATGAGCCGGAGAGCCTAAGAGCCAGACCAAGCCCAAGAGAGAGAACACCAGCGCAAGAGTCAGATCACAGAGAGTGAGAAACAGATACAGAACCCCATCCCACTCCCAATTTATATAGTGAGCATGACATTTTATGGAATGAAATATCCCTTTGGTCAGTCTGGGACAGCTGTCCAGACTGTGTCCCCTCCCAGCTTCCTGTAAAGAAGAAGCTGGAACGCAGACACAATATCAGAAACTGGAAAAGTCCCATTGATTTGATGTAGAAGACATTACTTACCAGCAACTAAAACCATTAGTGTATTATCAATATTATTCTCAGCACAGCCAAAACATAACTTCATACTATCTACTGTGAAGAAAATTAACTCTATCACAACTAAAAACAGCACATGCAAGCAATAATTATAGAAGATAAAAGCTTGAGCTACAGCAAACTCCCACCTCTAGCAAGATATGTGAAGGTGTGGTGATCTATGAAAAAAGGTCCTTTACTGAAATGGAGACAGTCTTTAATCAACATTTCTTGGTCTAAAAATCATCATCATCACTAAATCAGCAGGGTTGTGCTGGTTTTGGCTGGGTTAGAGTTAATTTTCTTGATAGTAGTCAGTATGTGGCTATGGTTTGGATTTTGGCTGAAAACAGTGTCGATACAGGGATGGTTTTGTTATTTCTCAGCATTGCCTACGTAGAGTCAATGCCTTTTCTGCCTCTCCCACCACACCACCAGCGAGTAAACTGGGGGTTCACATCAAGCTGGGAGGAAAGACAGCTGGGACAATTGAATCCAGCTGACCAAAGGAATATTTCATATCATATGATGTCATGCTCAGTATATAATGCTGCAGGAAGAAAAAGAAGGGTGGCCTTTCAGAGAGATGGCATTTGTCTTCCCAAGTAACTGTTATGGGTGATGGAGCCCTACTTTCCTGGAGATGGCTGAACACCTGCCGGCCCATGGGAAGTAGTGAAAGAATTTCTTCTTTTACTTTGTTTGTGTGTGCACAGCTTTCGCACTGCGTGTTAAACCGTTTTTACGTTAACCCATGAGGTTTTTCTTCTTTTACTCTTCCAGCTCTCACCCCCATCCCACTAAGGGAGAGTGAGAGAGTGGTTGCGTGGTGTTTAGTTGCCAACTGAGGTTAAACCACAGAAGTCCTTTGTGATGCCCAGTGTGGGGATCAAAGGCTTCAAGATAATGACAGACTTGATTGCAATGTGCCAGATAGAACTTGCAGCCGTTATTGCTGTTTAGCTATTAATTGGCAGGGTTTTGTTATTGCTGTGGGGCCTGCTTGATTCGCTGTATATTAGAGTCTAGTGCTTGTTAGTGGCTGCTTTTTGCTTTTGCCACTTGCTGTGCTGCTGTACTGCTTATCATCTTACTCGACTGGGCCTGGTAACATTTTGATAACAGCAGTGGCAATGCGCCTGGGCTGGCAGATGGCCAGGGCATTGCTGCTGTTTCTGAGTTGCTGTACTGGACAGGCTGGAACTCCAGTACAAACTCAAGTCAAAGTGACTGTGGCCTGTGTCTGAGTCCATGTGGGAACAGGACATCCCGAAGCATCTGTGACTGTGGATAAGCCCATGCCAGAGAAGGTACATCATGAAGCATCTGTTGCCATGGTTATGTCTGTGCTGCAGCAGGTAAAACTCTGAAGAGATCATGACCCAAGAATAAATCCATGCTGTAGAAGTTATACAACACGAGTGCATGAGGTAACAGGTATACCTTGAAGCATCAGTGGTTGTGCATGTGGTTATTTCGGAACACCTCAAAGTGTGTGACCATGGATAAATCTATGACAGAGCAGGTACACCCCTGCCGGGACTGCATCCATGAGCAAGGCCATGTTGGACCAGGTTTATTTCTGAAGGCACAGTGGCTGTTGAGAAGGTGACACTGGAGCAGGTATCTCTCTGAAGGCATTGTGACCCATGGATTAGACTACAGTGGAACAGGTGCATCTCAAAGTGACTGTTGCTGTGGATAAGTTTATGACACAACAGTATACCCCTGGAAAGACTGTGGCTCATCTTAATGCAATCAGCATTCATCTGCTAATGAGAAAGCATCTTATTTTCTGTTCCTTTCTGCATCTTCCAATGCCTGTACAAAGCTGATTTTAAAGACACCATTTTGGTTTAGTGTTTTTTTTTTTTTTTAATCAGAGTACCTTTTCTGGTCTCAAAGTTGGTGATAGTTACTGCAAGCAGTTAATGTAATATAGAACCTTGTTAGTTGGAAATGCACATTAAAATGAAAAAAAGGTGTCTAGAACAACAGTATTAGAATGAAAACACATAAGTTGCCTTTGTTTGCTTGTTTTAGAGCCATCACCCAAAGTCATAGGTTAATGTCAGGATATGTTTTCTAGCTAAGTATTAATATCCTATTTCTTATAAATCAGAGTTTTCATCAACTAACTGTAAACCTCAGCTAATCCCTCTAGCATTGGGATGGAAAAGAAGGCTCAGGATAAATATCCAGGGCAAGAAAGAGGACCTCCTCACTCAGTCATGAATCTAAATATTTTCTGTAGGAGAGCTATGGACTAAGCACTTTTGATATTATTATGAAGCTTGTTTAGCTGGTTTATGACACAAAACCAGAAAATCTTTATTTGTAATTGATTGCATAAATTAATCAGTTTATATTCATTGTACCTGGTACAAAATCTGTAGAAATTAGAATCAAGAGTCTGTGTTAAAATAGTAATGAAATTACAAAATAAAATACAAATACAATGGTGGTTTGTTGTTTTTAAATCCCCCTTCCATCTGAATAGACAAAGAAAAAAAACCATTGAAGCTCCTATGATTGACAAGTCTCAGTTAACAGCCACAGCTCCACAGATCTTTCTTGGTGTTCATGAATCTATGCTGACTTATACAAAGCTAAGATTTTTTTTTTTTTTTAATGTAATATGTGTCATGGAAGTGCTTTAATTTTCTTTCAAACAGACATCTTTGGCTCTGTTAAGTCTATTGAGTTTCACTCTGTATCATCCAGGTCATATCTCATTTCCCAGGTCCAAACATCCATCAAAGACTGTAAAAAGGTTTGGCCTATTTTATGCATTTTTTAATAACGTTACAAAGACAGACATGACACAATACTCACTTTGTGAAAATCTAAACAGAAAATATTTTAATGTCAGTGTCAGGCACAGTCACCTAAATGTGCTCATCACAAACCCATTAAATCAGATTAGCAATGATTTTTAAAGAAATGAATGGCATTATCTCCCAGTCACAAAGAAAATATGAAAAAAAAAAGACCAAAAAAACAAACAAAACAAATAAGCTGTGCTCCACTTTCATAGGAGCCTTTTTAGAGCAACTGTGCACTCTCTCTAGTTGCTGTGCCTTTTCCTTGTTTTAGCTTTTACTTTTGTAATTTTACTATTTTGTTATGCCAGTGGATATTATGATATGGGTGAGAGCATTTCCTCACTTTTAAAAAGAGATTAAATGATTTCACAGTGCATTGCAATCATACACAAATGTAAGAACTTTATTTGAACAAAGGCAAACAAAACTTTAAAACTGAAAAAAGAGAATGGGAAAGGACACCTAAGCATATTGCCTATGAACAAAATTTCCACCAAGATCTAGAGTATATTAATCAAATTAATAGTCTCAGTGCAATAAAAACTTTATTAAAAGATTGATGACAATATGCAAGCAACACATTTTGAATTGCTCAGCTTTCTCTGATATTGAGTGGTTCTTAATAATACTCAGCAAGAACTTAATAAAACAAAATCTGTCTAATAGTATAAAGTTCTGCTACAGTAAAATTATGAAACCATGCAACATAACATGAAACTTCAAGAGAAATTACTATTAACACACAAAAGTTAATATAAATTTCATATACACATATAAATTATAAAACTTGAAAATTTTGTATAAATAATAGTGAGCTGGTAAAACTTACAAAGTTTGGATAGAAGCCAATGACCATGACTCTTATTCCCTGATATGTCTGTTTATCTCTAATCTTCAATATATCTTGATTGACCTGGATAGGTGTGCTGGTTTTGGTTGAGTTAGAGTTAATTTTTGCACAGTAGCTAGCATGAGCATATGCTTTGGATTTGTGCTGAGAAGAATTTTAATACCACACTAACGTTTTTAGTATGAGATTAGGTTTTGGATTTTACTGATGAGAACATTGACAACATAGTAATGTTTTTAGTTGTTGTCAAACAAACTTTGTATTAAGTCAATAACTGTTTCCCATTTCTCATACTAAACTTCTGTTTTCAGTTTCTCTCTACAAGAAGCTGGAAGGGGACACAGCCAGGGCAGCTGACCAAAACTGGCCAAAGGGATATTTCATTCCATAAAACATCATGCTCAGTATATAAGTTGAGATGAGCTGGGTGGTAGGATTTCTCAGGGTGCTTTATGCAGGCTTTCCCGGGATCTGGCTGTCACTGCCCAGGGACTGGCTGGGCATCTGTTCTAGGTGGTGAGCAGTTGTATAGCTTGTTTTTTTTATCATGGGTGGTTTCCTTTCATTATATATTTCATTATATATTATTGTCAGTAATAGTAGTAGGAACATTCTAATTATTACTATTATTACTCTCATTATATAGTATTAGTAGTAGTGCATAGTATTATTGACATAATTTTAAAAAATAATTTATTTTTAAAAAAATCATTCATTTTTAATTATTTAACTGCTTTTATCTCAACCCATGGGTTCTCTTATCTTTTTCCTACAATTCTCTTCCCCATTCCACTGGGGAAGTGGGGGTGAGTGAGCAGCTGTGTAGTGCTTGATTGGTGACTGGGGCTAAACCATGACAATAGGAAACTTTGTTAAGAATTTCCATTTCCTATACTACATACTAGTATCTGAAGAACTTAAAGTTTGAATAGCACTCATGTATGTTATTGTTCTCCTGGCAGTGTTCATTTTTATCCTGGAGAACATGTTGGAAACATCTACACATGCCTTAACATCTTCTTCAGCAAATCTTGATTTTGCTTTGTGGGTTTTAAGGCTAGTACACATCATACTGTGTTTTAAGCATCTGAGTTA
Organism: Eurypyga helias; assembly: GCF_000690775.1. NCBI lineage: Eukaryota > Metazoa > Chordata > Aves > Eurypygiformes > Eurypygidae > Eurypyga > Eurypyga helias. The sequence continues at coordinate 4,853 of NW_010248104.1, read as the reverse complement.
TCTTTGGAAAGGGTCATACCCTATTGCAACATCTATAATAACCCAAAAAATGGACGCAGATGTCCAGGACAAGAAGGTGGTTTACTTTGTCTCAGCTTACCAAGACTGTAGAGAACGCAATGTGTTTTATGATGGGACTTTTTATCAGACAGAGATGTGAGCTTCATGTGCCTGCACCTTTTCATTAAGTGAAAATACTAAGAATATAAAAGGGGCTTTGACTGAGTAATCCTATTTGAAAAAAAAAAAATGGAATAGCAAATATTTACACACAGATTTTTTAATTATTTTTCTGTAAGACAAATAATAAAGACTCCCTAGGTTGCAAAAACTCTACAGAGTCTTCTCAAGCAACAGTAAAAGTTCTTTTGTTTCCTGATCCCCTGAGGTCGGGGCATCTGTTCAATGCCCTCCTAGTCTCTGTGAATACTATAAACTCCAACTCACCCTGCCTCTTCTTCATCTCCTCCTGGTGCTTCTCTCCAGTAGAGCTCATTTAGGTGACCTCTATGAAAGCAGAGTCCACCCCTCCTACAAGTACTTTCTATTTGATCAAAATTCCAACATCCAAACAATGAAAATACATGACACAGATACAGCTATTTGACAAAGTCTATTGCAGAGCAAAGAGTAGATAAGGAGAACATCCACCAAAACCTTCTACCACCTTGCTTCAGACTCCAGAATAGCCTCTCTGTATGCTGGTTTTGGCTGGGATAGAGATAATTTTCTTCATAGTACCTAGTATGGGGCTGTGTTTTGGATTTGTGCTGGAAACAGTGTTGATAATACAGAGATGTTTTTGTTACTGCTGAGCAGCACTTATGCAGAGTCAAGGTCTTTCTGCTCCTCACACCACCCTGCCAGCAACTAGGCTGGGGGTGTACAAGAAGGTGGGAGGGGATAGTCCAGTAAGTAGGTTTCCCTACCTAACTTGCTCCATAGGGTTTGTTGTCCCTTGAGCTGCCTCTCTGCATTGAGCATAGACAGAGCATAAGCCAATATGCTTTTAAATTCGCGGGATGAATCCGGACCTAAGTATCTAAGCTAGTTAGACTCATCCAAGAACAGGAGACAGGTAAAGAGGGTATAATTTTTTAAGTTAGGTTCATAAATTCTATCATAGATTTAGCCACAGATAGTTCCATATCAAACATTTTAAGAATTTCTTGCTCTTCTCTCTTTTCCCTGTTTTTGAAGTCATGAATATTTGACTATCAAAAACGCCTATCATCTACACTTCAGATTTCAATTATTCTGTGGCTGACACTGTCCCAATAGAGGAAAAAAAAGGAGAAAGGGTAACATTTAGAGCATTTCTCAAGGGTATGATATATATATTTGATGATATGATATATATATGATGTATATATATTTGCTTAGTGCATGTGGTAATGAACAGCTAAAATGTAACATAAATTCTGTATTTTCAATTACGCTTAATCTCCAATATTTGCACTGCTCATAACAGTGTTCACATTCTTGCTTTACTTTCCTTGGGTCAGCAATCTGTTTACCAGATACAAATGAGGATACCTTTGGGATACAGCTGTTATTAGTTTAATATTTTTCCCTTTCTCATAACAAACAAATCAATGTATTTATTTCCACAGTATAAAACAAAAGATGATGGGGGGCAGAAGAAAATTAGAAGTGTCTGATATTGGGGTTTGCTTTTTAAACAACTGTGTTTGTATTTTCTGCATTATCACATTTTTTGGGATTATCAATGTATCTGAAAATTGATCAAGCCATTGGCAGAAATTAGGAGATGAAGTCACCCGGGAAACTTCTGTATCTGCCTGTAAAAATGAGAAGGAAGTTTAGAGGAAAAATAAAAAGAAATTATTATTTTTTACACTGTGCTATTTGCAGTTATTTGGGCACAGATGAAATGTATTCTGGTAGTCATCTCTGGTCACAATCTGAGTGCAGAGGGAGAGAAAGAGAGAGAGAGATGGACACTTATCTTTATATAAAAAAAAAAAAAAAAGAGAGTATAAGGGAAGAAAGGTTACAAGCAACAAAAGAATTAAGTTGGATGCATGGAAATTCTGGTGTATACAGAGAACATTGAAGATGCATGGCAAATAAACCCACCCATGGACTATGTCCATACGCTTCATTCAAGAGGTTGCACGGAGTAACCTCTCAAAAGGAGTCTTCATGTTTTATGGAAAAATCTCATGTTAAAGAACACTCTCTGATTTTTAATTTTAAATGAACCTGGAAATATTTGGACTGACTGCTGTGTAAGAGCTTTCTCAAAGACAATTCAAATAAAAACAAGTAATTGTCTTGAAATTAAAAATGTAGGTGACACATTAGGGATGAAAATAACTTAGAGTTGTACAGAGTTTGGCATTTTTGTCTCAGATTATTTTGTTTCAATGCAAAAAGATTCATTTCTTCCAAGTTTTGGCTTAAGATTCAAACTTGAACATCTCAAAAGACAACTCAATTGAAAAACATTAAAGTTGAACACATTTAAATCCACGCCTAGTTTTGGTTAAAATATTTGTTTGATTTTTAAGCAATTCAGGTTTAACTTTAGGTATTTGTCTTCATTTAACGTTTTATATCACTTGGGAGGGGGGAGGGGAAGGTGAGATAAAACACTACAGATTATTGATTTCAGCAAATCAAAGGAAAGTTATACTATCTGAGGTTCTAAGGGAATTTTCCACATAGACAAAGAAAAATGTCTCACTAACAGAGAAAAATTGGTGTGGGAGGGAAGAAATTATACTGTTTGTCCAATTACTTAAGAGCCAAACAAAAATCAGCCTTCATAATGACTGGTTTTAATTTTCTGTACCTTTCTCAACTAGTGATGAGTCTTTACCTGTTGCACAGTTTGTTTAAAGGAAGTGGTAGGTTTGGTTTAGAATCAAAACCCATTTCATTATTATGTCAGCGCCAACTGAATTGATAGCTTTTCACTCTTCTGAGATTTAAAATTTAAAAATATACCCATGCCACTCATTTTGTAAACATGCCCTTTGGTTCAGATTTTGCTATATACAGATCCAGTGACTCATGACAGCAGCAGATGTAACAACAGATACCACTGAAACCTTGTTTAGCAGGCAAACTTCATCCACACATATTTCTGCATAAGAATTACCTTGAGAAATTCCTAATCCTGTTATGTCATTGTCCTCATGTGCCACAGGATGCTAGCTTTCAAGTTAGAACTGAGTGAATCCATTTTCTGTACAATTATTTAGATAGTACCTGCATACTTCAAAGCATGCATATGTGTTATAGCTCTTCTAAGAATTATTCGGTAGTGTTACCAAAGTTGATTGCATGCAATGATTTTAATATATTTCTGTATCTGCTTTAATACTTCACAGCTCCATGAAATCCACATTAGTCCCTCAGCCTTTCAAGTGCTCCAGTCCCCTTAGCAACCTTTCATTGAACTCTTCCTAGTTTGTAGATATCTCCCTTTTACTATGAGCCCTAGTCTGGACACAGTACTCCAACAAACCTCCTCCCAAGTGTTGAGGAGAGATGAATAATCACTATCCTGAAGCTTTTGCCTTTACCAGTGCATCCATTACCATTTGCCATTACCAATGCATGCAGTCAGAATTCCTTTTTTTCCAAGTTATTGGAGAATTCCCCTGATTACTACAACTTCTGGAAGATGACAGTGGCCCACAATGACAGCAGCCAGTTCCCTCAACATCTTGGAATGCATCGTTTTTATATGTTCAGTTTACTGAATTGATTTCCAACTCAACCCTCCTTTACCATGGGTACTTCTCTCCTCTGTACTTTGCTGACAAAACTGTGTATATAATAGTTGTATCCGCAGGAATTTGTGAGTTGACAGCATCTCCTTATTGACTGGGGTGGTACACAAGCTGCATTGGTAGAGTTTGTTAATTGATCCAGAAGAGGTTCTCAGATGGCCACAGAAAAGTGCTGGGCAGAGTTCTTCCTAAGGAACTCCTTTGACCATTGTCAGAGAAAGTATTAATATTTAATTCTACAGGAAAACTGTATAATCTTCTTTTTTATCTCATTTAGGCCAGTAAGAAATAAATTTAACAATCCTTTTTCCTGTTTTACTCCAAAACAGTAAGTAATTGGTTTGTTTACATGAATTGGTAGTGCTGTTGCCCTTTTATTTGACAGCCCTTCTTGTAGTGCGCTCCTGCACATTCCGAGATGTCAGAGTTTGTTTTCTTCTTCTATTTGAAAGAGTTTAAAATATTTTGTCTTACCTATAAACATGACCTCTCTCAATATACTACTAAGAGCAAAGAAAGTGGTCTTTTTTTAAACAGAAAAATAGGCATTGCAGAAGTCCCCAAATATATTTAAGCTTGGGTCTAAAGATGAGAGTCTCAAACACTAAACTGAATGGGACATACCAAGCCAGGATATTTTTAGTCCTTGCTGTTTAAGTTGGTCTTTCTGAATTAGCTAAATATTTATTGAAATCTTTAGAAGTTAACCTGTGGCCTGATAGTCTGGCCTTCCCACCTTCTGTGACAGACGGGGTTTTCGGGTCTTGGTTCCAGTATGTGTGTCATATTTTCTGCAAAGATAATTAAGTGAGCAGGGAAGAATGGGAGCATCACTACTGTTGTGTCTGAGCCATCTTCCTGCAAGGCTGGGTCAAGACAGGTGAATAAAGACAGTTTAGGTCTTGGTGTTGAGTCATTAAGGTGACAATGAGCCTCATTTTCTTATGAAGATTCTAAAATCCCTTTCCTCTGATCTTCCTCACCCAAAATTTAGGAATACTCAGTGAATTTTGCTTTAACCTACTTTTGAAGAATTATCATTATTATTATAATAGTTATTTTCAATAATAATTCATTGTTTTTATTAAA
>NW_010248103.1:49862-52834 GCF_000690775.1 Eurypyga helias | reverse complement strand
AAAAAAAAAAAGACCACAAAACCACCACAACAACTATTTTGATCCAAGAGAAGATTTTTAAGAAGTACATCCATGAAATAAGATCACGGTTTCGGGGAACAGACCTACAGAACCACCACACAGCAAGGTGTTAAGGCTTTCTGCCCAAAAGTTTAACTTCATGATTTTTGCAGGGGTTTTTTTTGCCAAACAACTGATTATCTATTCAGTTCAGTGGTCTTTAGGGAAGCAAAGCTGCCTGCTCTTTTCAACTTCACCACAGAAATTTGATCATAGTTCCAATATATTCTGGAACTCACGCTTGTATTTTCTGCAGCCCAGCTAAAGCAAGCATTTAAAAATAAATGAAAAAAAGCTCTTTACAAATTAGATGACTATGGTAAAAATTACTGATTCATCCTAAGCATCATCTGTCTTTCTTTTTGCTTCAGACACATACACACGCACATCCCATGCAGCAGTCAAAAAAAAAGAAAAAATCTCAGCTTGTTTGCCGTTATACTACTGGTCACGGTCAACTATCTTATCTGTACTTTTCACCTAGATAGGAGGAGAATCTTTCCAAATAATGGAAATGTATAAGAACATCTAGTATTCTGTGGATGATAAAGAACAGAATCAAGCAAGACATCACCACCAACAAAAAAAAAACCCACAAACTTGATATATTTTCTAAGTGCTCAGTACCATTGTTTTTGATGTTAGTTCAGATCCATAAAGCCATCATATGTATTCCAGAATACTTGTTTTCAGCATATCATGGACCTTTTGTTGCAATTATCACTGTGTGTCTACAGTAGTTATTTTTTGCATATGAATGTAATTACCTAACACCATCTAGCTTACAGGAAATTGAAAATGGATAATAAATCTTACAAGTGTTAATCCTACAACAATTTCTCTAACATTATTCTCACAACTTTACAGGGTCTACCCCCTCATTATCTACAGGTGAAAAACAAAAATTCTTTTTAAAAAGGAGCTTTGAGTGCCTTTGTTCTACACCATAACTTAACCCAGAATTCTGACATTTTATGCTAACCTTTACAAGAAGCCAAGCAGCACCATTCACCATTTTACGTAACTAAATCCTACAAGTTCACCATCACACAGGACCTTAAATTTCTAATAGTGCACAACAACCAGAAATTTAACATACTTTTCTTACAGTACTATCTTAATTGGCTTTGAAGTAGGTTTTTTAAGTAGATTTCAATTTAAAATAATATGCATCTCAATTTTTGGATAAAATCCATAAGGAACTGTGATAACTGATCAGGACTTTAAAAATTAAATTCAGATTTTGCTTTCTAAAAATAATGTTTACACCAAATGAGAATTAACTGCAAGAATTCCTATTACATGAGCTGTGTAGGCTGTGAGACCACCACGATAACAGTTTCTGAATTCAACTTTGGATATCCAAGTCTGAAATTATAGCCCAGAGCTCTAGAGTAAATGGAGAAAAGCAGACAGCAGGCACGGGCACCTCATCTGAACTAGCTTGGATATTGTTTCTTGACACGAACTTAGCATAAGCGTGTAGCTCTGCACAGTTAGAGCAAGTCCACCCAAGCTGTAAAAACATGTGTGAAACTGGAAAAGGAATGTGTTATAAAAAAACTCCAAAAATTCTTGAATTCTTATAGGCTCACAGATTATGGGGAAATTAGTGAAAGTTTCTTCATGTTGTGCAGGAGTAAGACAATCTAATAAATTGTTCTCTCCACAATGGAGTTACACCACTGCAGGAAAAAAAAAAAAAAAAGCTTAGAAAGTGATTTAGTTAAATCAATGCAAGCTCCTTTGTGGATAATGATGGTTTATGTTTACTTTCTCTAAATTGTTAAGACACACTTCCCCAAACTAAGACTGCCTACACAAGAGGACTGATCTAATTTATCTAAGTTCATTCCATTTTCTTGCGTACACAGGTTTAATGGACTCCATTGTCACAGGCAATGTAATGAGGCAACAGCCAACAATAAAGAAAAAGCATGTGTTCTACAAACCAGCCATCCCTGCAATTAAATGGCATAACATTGTTCTCCTTGATGGCTATAAACAGGTTTTCATATCCAGACAACTACAGACATGTTTAAAATTTCATGTCATGTTCAAATGCCTTGGCTATTTAAATACATGTATGGTTACTGGTACCTGGATGTCCTGGGGAGGCAAGTGCTCCAGTGCTGGGTGGCGGCAATCATCAGGGGACAGATTGTATGGGAACAGTAAGACCCTTGCTGCCTTGGCAGGGCATGACTTCTCTGGCTGTGCATACTTAGGAGTATAAAATACAGAAAATAAAGGTTCAGGAAGATAGAAACCTTAACAAAGCTTCTTTTAGGCACAGTAGTCACCAGGAAGGTAAGATTATAGTCAACTCAAGACTGCTAATGTATTTGCAGGTGGAATTTAGACTGCAATCACCAAATAAATGGCATTTGTTAGCAACAGCATGATAATCTGCTGGCAATCAGAACAGTTCTAATAGTGGAATAAATCATGTGTACTTCAGCTGTACTTGTCAGGTCTTAGTTGTCTTTATTAAATCAAGGATATGTTAATATCTGAAAATAGGTATGATCAATAAATTCTAGACATTTGGACTAATCTTCTCTTTAACACCTTTGATGGTTCTTTTCTATTCAACTATTGTCCAGGATAGTGTAAACAAATTATGGAGTTTTTCTTCAATTACCCATTTTTACCAGGATCTTATTTGCTTCAATATTCATTACAGGTAAATCAGTACAGTAGTAGTTTTCAGCCTTTGTCCTAAATCACATTATTCTCCAGGTGATTACTGGATGTGAGAGGAAGTCCACTAGAAAAACATCACTTTGAAAGAGTAAAGTGTTTGCTTTCAAACGTTATTTAACAATTGATTCTACTTTTACTGGAAGGCTTGGTTTGTTTAGGGGTTTTGGGTTTTTTTGTTTGGTTTTTTATTTGTTTTTCTCGGGGGG
>NW_010248103.1:33908-49850 GCF_000690775.1 Eurypyga helias | reverse complement strand
GGGGGGGGGCACAATTTTGTCAGTATCCTGCAGAATTACAAGTGAAAACAGGTTACACAAAAAGATGTCAGCCTAACAACACAGCACTCGCCATGATGCAATAGCCAATCTACACCAAGTTTCTTTGACTCAATCCATTGTCCACTCAGTGCTATTATTGAGCTGTACAAAGCAGCAGATGCTGAGAAAGCAAGTGGAAGGCAGGTTAAACAGAAGGATTAAAATAAAAAGGATGCTGGGAAAATGCCTAATTTTTCTCTGAATGTTGTTGATTCTTTTCCCAAAGAAAAGAAAAATCAAGAATTTCTTCCCAGCTACTTAGCTAATTGCTATTTGCTGGTACAGTCTATAACTCCCACATAAATCAGTGCACAGAGTAAACTGTACCTGGAAAGATGAAACCTTTGTATTACAGCCAAATGGAGGTGAGGCGGAATCTGAAGCTTGCTTTCTATCTGATTGTACTTACATGTTTGCATGTTGCCTCTGAGGAGTGGAACAAAACCCACTTGAACACGCCCCCAGTGGCGAGACAGTATTCGATTGTCTATTTTGGCAGTTACATCTTTATCATGCATTGATTTATGCACAAACGCAGCAGCAGGACAGATCCTGGTAGGTGCTTATTAAAAAGCCTAAAATGCACTTTCTTGGAGACTTCCAAGACAGAATTCTTTGAAACAATATTATTCCTTTTCGAAATGACATGTTTTCTGGTATCTACTGCGCAATTTTCCTCTTTGCTGCAGCACGCATATTTATTCTTTTTTAAAAGGAAATCATTCAACAACTGCAGTGAAGCATACCCTTCAGACTATAGAGTTTCTGAATTTTTGTTGTTAACATTTATTTCAGAAAAATGCAGCTCACATCTATCAAAATGGGATGTAAAAAAATACTCCAGAAATAGGTAATTCAGATGCTTAACTACCTTGCCTGGGCTTACTTCCCCCCACCCCACCCACAACACACAGCACACCACTAGCACACTCTCCCTTATACACATGATCAATCAATTTTCTGTACTTTAAAAGATAAAGGCAGGCCATAGAAGAAAAAAAAATTATGTTATACTTTTTGCTGATAACACACACTTGAGTGCACCATCACCACCTCTGGAACGAGGTTCAGGCAGCAGAGGAGAAGGGCTGGCAGTGTCTCCGTAACCTCACAGTGTTTTCATGTTCCCAGAAAGCTACATAGCTGGAGGGAAGCCTGAAATTAGGCTGCTGGGAGCAGAAATTCAAGTACAGTAAACCTAAGTACCGTGTTGGTTCAATTCTGCCACAGTCACTCACCACTGGAAGCAGTTCCTATACTTTCACCTCATTAATTACTCGTTTATACTCAACGAGTACATCACCAGTAGAGGTGCAAAGGCTTCTTATTTAAAGGGAGTGATACAGAAGTATATTATTCAGACAGAATTGCCAGACTATTTCCTCTATGTTATATTAGCAGTGTAAATTGAACTTAACTTAGCACACAACCATGTCTTTATTATTAGATTTTAACCCTGGGTTCGATTAGATGAACAGCAATTGTGGGTAAGGAAGCCATAGCCTAAAACCTGAAGGTTAGCTGCAAAGATAGGGAATCGGAGGGGGGGGGAAATTACCTTGGAAGTTACTTTTCCTCAGCTGTAGTACACTACTGTACAACAGCAAAAATAAAGCACACTATTTCACCAATAAAGATTATCCCCAGGAAAGATAAGCTCAAAGGACAAGTTTACTAATCCTGCCTCTTACATTTAACAGTTCTGTTGTATGAAACAAACATGGTTTTCGTTTCTTTGTAAAGCAGAAATGCTAATACTTGTCTTTTTTCCCCACTGGCATTGTGAGGATAAACGTATTGTCATAAAGGTCTTTGAAAATTAAAAGATGTAAGCATTGTTGTTGATGTTTTACTTCCCAATCCACTGGAGTATATTAAAATAATTTCACAATTGTCAAGTGCATGTTCTATCTATACATATTTCTCAATTTACCAGTGCTTCCTAAATTGCAAAGATGAGAGAACAGCTCAGCAAGTATATTCTCTAGTCAACACTGCTTGTGCTCAAAGGATAAATATCCGTTGATGAATATGATCAAAATAATTTTAGCTAACTGCAGCTGATCCAGTTTGCTTTGCTGATAAACAACTGCAAAACCACATGATTTGGGGATTTGAGAAAATTGATCATAGCTAGTATAATTAACAGATTGAAAAATAGTATTAATAAGTAATAGCTTGAACAAACAAATCATCTACTGAGTTTTTCTTTTCCTTTTCTACAAAGAAGGAAACCAGTTCAGTGTCAGAAAGAAAAGTTATCCAGGTTAAACACTGTCTATTAAAAGAATTACTTAAACACTGATCTGCTTGAAAGAAATTTTTCTATTTAAACTGAAGCTGGGATCTACACAGGCCAGTTTTGGAGCCAACGAGGGCAAACCTATACTGGAGAGTATGAAGAGCTCCATAGCTATTTAAGAGTGCAAACATCTAATACATAACCAGAGAAGGGGAAGGCAGAAGGGAGTAGGGAAGCCTGTCCCTAGTCCTAGTCTAATGCCAGTTCTCCCTTTGCTTACCTTTTGGACAGCAGATACTTCATATGTTCCATAAAGATTCACTTTGAGTGCATCCTAGTTTGATTTTGCACATGCTAGAAGATACCTTTTTGGTCCTCTGTGAAATGACTGTATGAGTTCCTTCTCCTGTGGTATCCAGTGAACACACGGGATTATTCTTAAATATGTTTGTATTCCTTACAAAAAGTGTCCTCATTTTCCTTTATACGCATTTCCTTATTATATACTAAACAAACAAAGGAACATGACAGAAATTAATGCCTGTACTGCAAGTCATGAAGTACAAAAATAGTTGCTTGGCAACCTGCATGAGAAATGACAGTTTATGCCTGTACAAACAGCAAAGCAAGTGGCACGAATAGTATTTGTGACTGCTGTGACAAGGGTGGGTGGGGAGGACAGATGAGGGGGTTTTGTTTCAATTAAATTTGACTCTGTAGTTTTTCCTAATTTCTGTAGTTTCCTCACACATGCATCTGTCAGAATGCAATAAAGCTGTATTTTAGATTGCTTTCCTTCTATGTCATTTTGGTACTGTCTTTAATCAGTAAGTCAAGTGTTATTTTAAAAAGCTATGCTTTTTCATAACACTTAAAACATCTAAATAAGTGTGAATGAATACTGATTTCCATTTGTACTTCGCTTCTTGAGGATTAATGAATTGGACATTTGCAACTACTTTCCCAAGAAACAATATATCCATCTATAAAATTCTGGCAGCTCGGAACAATTCATCAACCTGTTGTAACTTTAAATAAATTCATCAAGATACATCAAGATTTCAGTAATAATATCCATGCACTTGTTCATACACCAAAATGATACCAGACTCCAACCATTTGGAAAAACAGAAAAAATATGTGCAGGCCTTCTCTTCACAATATCTGAGGGTTTTCATTCACCTTGTTTATATGTACCAATACTGAAGAGATGTGCCACCTCTGGACCAGGAAATCTTTGTACAAAATCATTTTATGCTTACTTTGTTCTTACACTTCTCCTTAAACATCCATCTTTGATCACTGGTGGATGTTACATTAGACTGACCTGTGATCTAATCCATATGGTCATTCTAATGTTCATATTAGAAATATTTTTTAAGTGTGAGAGACATTAGACTGAGATGCATTCAACATGAATATGTTCTTCATCACAGGACAAGAATATAAGAGCATGTTACAAGAACACCTAACCTGCCTGTTGTATTCTATACTGCATTGTTTCTCCAAATCCATTTGCTCAACACTTGCAACTACATCATGTTCCACTGAACACCGTGCATTAGTATTGACAAGTAGATGTCTGTTAGTGTGATCAGCAGTAAACTGCATCGATTCACTACCTTTCCGTGCACTAACACATCACTAACTGCTACACTATCTTTTGTGTTATCAATAGATGTAGGCATTTACAACATTACTTTATCCCTACGAGTAAGAGCAGCAAGTAGAAAAATCAGAGGAAGCTTATCAGTAGCCAATGCAGTAAACAAAATTTTAAGAACCTTTGGTGCCAAGTTAGGGAAAAATAAAATTGTTCAAGCAGTTGCCATAGCACATCTAAAAATCCCTTTCTTGATAATACCAGGACAGTCCTCCAACTGAGGGAACATTACTGAACTTGGACAGGCATGGAAAAGGATACATCATCATCAGAGAAAGTATTTTAATTCCTAGTGAGGACTAACCCAAAACCAACCAACCAAACAAAATCAAAGCAAAAAAACTACCACACCCCAAACAAAGATAACAACAATAAAAACCATCAACAAACACCAGGCTAGAGTCTTCTGTTATTGTGGTTTGGGGACTTCTCAATTTGTGAGCTGCAATGTTTTCAGATTACAGAAGAGAGAGATCAAAGAATGTATTCTTACTCTTTACAATCAATATTACCCTATCACAATCTTAAGTCTCCTTTTGAAAGTTGAAATATCTAACTTGCAAGTTTCATCAGAATGTGTTGGACCAAGGAAGGGAATTAAAACTGGTATATTCTTCCATGTTCTTCCGCCTGCCCATGCAGAATTCTGAAGAGTTACTTCTCTCATCAGTTACTGAAGTAATACACTACAGCTGGTTATTCATCTAGCTTTCATTATTCTGGATTTTGATTTACTAATAAATGTTATTCCAGGTTTAACGTATGGGATCTATTTCCACCTAGCACAATCAGTATTACTCTTAATATACTCACTAGCATACTTTAATTTCTCCTTCATGCTATCTTGAATACAACAGCAAAAGTTTTAAATTTATTTCTCAAAAAATTTATGTGACAAAAAAAAGTCAACCTTCCTTTAAACAATAAGAGATGAGAATTACTGAGACAGTCTCAATGACCACAAGTTCCCGGGGATGGGGGGGAGTGACCAAACAAACACCAAAACAACAACAACAAACCCCCCCCCCCAAAAAAAAAAACACCCCACAAAACACCTTCTTGACATGTCTATCATAAAACTTCTTCATAATATGAGAAAGTATAATACTTGCAGAATGAACAAGTAAGGGACTGTTGGATTTTCAACCTCTTTTTTTTTTCCAGTGTATACAAACATCTGGTAATAATGGTCAATATTCTTCTTAAATCACTTTTGACTACATAGGAGAGCAAGTCTTTCAGCTTCTTTAAGCTGCTTCCAGTCTGCTCATACATGTAGTGTTCTTACAGCTACCACAGCATAGGAGGCAAATGAGACTGAAATTTAAACAAGGGGTAGGCACACACCTTGAAGGTCACTTCCCAAAGAGAACTATGCTATGACCAAAGGTATCAACAACGTGTTTTGAACTAAATGAAAAGCTCTCCTTGTTTAGCTGTTTCTCAAATTCTGTTTAGCTCAGCATGTTACCACTTACTTTCATTACCACAGATACATGCTAATCAACCTATTGATCTTACCCTTGGAAAGACATCCGAGTTTAAGTTTGTTTTATTTTTAAATTTTTGTAAAAGATTATGTAGAATTACAGGCTGAATAGAGAGAAAGAAAAAAACCACACCACCCACCCAACTTTCTGAGGTCTTTGTATTAATTATCTATACCACCTACACTAAAATCAAACCTTACCAGAATTTTTTTTTTTTCAAGAAAACTTTACTAGGCCAAATTGTAATCTTATTTACATTTATTTCACACTATAAAAATGCTAACTTCAAGAGCTGAGATGGCTAGAGGCTTATTTGATATTTATGAGCTATCAGGATCAGCCTTAGCAACAGAAGGGAGTGAAACAACAGTAAGACATTAGAGAAGCATCAGCGATAGGTACAGTAACAGTGTTACTTGGCATGAAGTCTCCCACCCCCAAAATGAGAACCTCTGATGGTTATTCTACAGATGTGGGACAACACAGGTATGATGGAACAGGCTCTAGACACTCATTAATTAACTTATTTTCCAAAGAAACTTCCTTGTAAATGCAAAATGTTACTGAGACACCAGTAATCTTCAAAAGCTTAGTCAAAATTCAGTTTCTGAACATCACAGAGGATAAACTTCCAGTAGTCTCCATGAGATAATAGGCTTAATCATAAACACCATTCTGCTTCTAAGATTTAAAGCATTTATCTTGAGAGAAAATTAAACCAAGCTGTTTTACTTACGTAGGCAGTTGAAGAGTAATATTGTATTTCCAAGGAAATAAAACCTCTGGTGACCAAACCTCTTCTGTCCCTAAACTTGCTATAATGGCAGCAACATCAAAATATACATGCCAGGTACTACACAAATACAAGTCAATCATTTTGTATGAACAGCCTCCCAGTAAGATCAGTGATCAAATTACAGGGAGCTTGATGAGGGAAACGGTTTAACTGAAGCAACGACCACACGATGACGGTGCCTACATGTAGTGTGCAGGTACTGAGAGCAGGTGAGTTTGCCTCCCCAAACCCAAGTACTGAACATTCAAAGGCAATAAAATAGATGGAGAAAGAGGATGGACTCAGTCCAGACAAATGTCACTCATGTGAGTTACATGGTATGGATATCCTTGCTTACAGCAATTACAGGCAATATTTACAAGTATGCAAATTAGCTGATCCAGATTTGGACCTAGCAGACTACTGGCTCTAATTCTCATCTTTCTATAGTTAATGTGTTTAGTTTTTGCTAACTACATCAAAATAAAAATAAAATGTTAATCAGAATGAAATAAGATGCAAGAGAATCTTGGTCAGCAACTGTACAGTTACAAGCAAACAAGGAAAGTGCGGGTGCAAGAAAACAAGCAAGCAACAAAGAGCTTCATTCTCCAGTTCTCACGAGATTGTTGTGAACAGTTAATTAGGATGATATTTTTCTAACGGATTACACTACAGCAAGATGGATTTTACATTATACATCATTTTACACAACTCCTCCTGTCAGCCAGATATAATGTTCAGTTCAAAATTATGCTTTTTTTCTACATGTAGCTAAGAGATTTTTAAACTATATCTCTTAGTCTAGACAAACCAAACAGATCTAAAGCAAAAATTCAGTTGGCATTATCCTAAAAACATTTTGTCCAAAGTATTTGATGCTCATTAGACAAAAATTATTCTATTATTGGAAAGTAACACCCTAACAACATTTTTTAGATTTCTTCATCCTTCTATCCCCAAATATATCAGAATTTAAAAAAAAAAAAAAGTTTTAAGGCATTAGAAAGAAGAAAAAAGGGTTTTAAGCTTAAGCTGGTCGTTATAGTAATATTAGATTCACATTTTCCTAAATCTTTCATCTAGGAAACAGCTAAGAGGAGTAAATCCCAGTACTACTCATGAGTAAGAAACACTTCTGAGTCATAGAAAAGTGGTTAAAATACAGTCAGTCTCTTTCCAGTGACCATGGATGAGACCCATAAGTACTGTGCATTTTTTTTTAACACAAGGGCTAACTTTTAAATCGCATTTTAAAATTACACAGGTTGCAGTTCTAGTGTGAAGGCATAATCATGATTAAGAAAAATAAAAAGCCTATGTTTATGCCAGAAATTAATAAAATATAGGGAACGCAGTGACAGCACAGTATAGCATGTTGACTTTACGGTTAAGACTTTTCAATAACTTCATTATTAAATGCATGTATAATGTATTCCTTACAATATATAAATATATATAATGCATCCCTATGTGCAAATTAGTCTGACAATCACTAGTGATCTTTTTAGTCCTACTGGTTTTGGAAAAGGTGTTTAACTGCTTCTAATCAGAAAATAATTATTTTCAAAACAAAGTTTATAAACTCACTGCTGAAGCAATACAGGATAAATAAAAGCTTGAAGGATAAGAGAAACAGTTCTGCAGTTTTTCATGGGGACTGAAATTTCATTAAGTCAATATATTGGCCAATTCCCTGTATACTTCACAGGAAGGAGATCTCCACAGATCTAATAGGAAAAGAGCTTTGGTCTAACCACAGTTTTGACTGTAAAAACACAAGAACTGCTGTTGCACTCCAATTAAACATTTCAATCAGCGAGACTTAAGTGTAGCACTAAAGTTTTTCACCACTGAATTTTATTCTGCTTTTAGCGAATATAAAACAACATGGCTTTGCTTCCAATAATCAAGGAGATTTTATCACAGATTAGCTAAATCTGTAGAATTTAAATGTGGAAACTATAAGGCACACATATTGCTTCATTTAATTCAAAGAGTAAAAGCCTGATCTGTCCTCCATTCACCACACTGAAATCCTACCACACATCTGATGAGGAGTAAGTGCTTCTCTCCTCCTCCGCCTGCATCTCTGCTCTGTGGCATGCAATTATGCCTGACTCTCCAGCGGGGAGGATGGCAAGCCCGAGCCAGCAGCTGGGACAGGGACTGACGCTTTGTTTGACAGAACAACTATTGTTAGCATGGCAGTCAAGTACCGCAGCGTCAGGCTGCGCCAATGGGGCCGCAGAAATACCTTTAGTTTTGCTACATGCCAGGAAGCAGCGGATGGAAAAAGAAGCAAGACCCCAGATGATATCTGTGAATAGCTTTGTGGTACTGCTGGGCAGCACCAAGGGGCACAAGGTACATGGTGCTCCCTACCTTACCCACAGTGAAGCCCAGTATTCCCACACCATTTGTCCACCAAAAGAAATCTTACTGAACAGCTTTTACAAGAAGAAAACAGCTAGCTATCTTTTTGTAGCTACTAACTACTACAGGCTACTGGTCCGCCAAAGTGAACAACTTGGAAAAACCCACTCCACTTCGAGTAGACAAGACGCAGCCATTTGAGGAAGCATATTTTTATTTGGCTATCTTTCCTCATCCCCTGTCCCCTAAGTCTCTGTTCAGTGGTTTGAACACTGAATCATGAAAATTTTTACCTAACCCTGATGTACAGAATAAAAGCAATAGATGTTTTGCCATCTGTGCAGCAAAGCATAGCTTCTTAAGTGTTTTCATTAGCTGTGGTTTACATATTTAACAGAAATAGCTCTTCTATTTTAATAAGGTAATACTTGCAAAAACAACACTTTCCTCCTATTTGTTTGTAAGAAAATGACTCGTGCAATTCCTTGGCAATAGCATTTATCAATAATTACATCTACCCAACCACAAAAAAGTTCAAACAACTGAATGAGAGATAAGCATCTGTACCTATGTACCCACTAAAACTTGTTTGCTTTGTTTTAAATAGGCTTACGGAATTGAATGCAAACCTCCACAGATTCATTAATACCTTTTATTTTAAAGTCACATTTTCATTTAAGCAGCTTAAATATTTTAAACCAGCTTCTGGTTCTGTACATAAATAAAAGAATGCAGCAATATCCTTTAAGAGATAAGATGGGAGGTGGTACAATCAACTATGTTATTAGTTTTTTGTGGCAGATTGCATTCTAAAGGGAAAAAAGTAATTTCACATATGGGAAAACGAAAAGGTAAGTTTAACATGCTTCTAGTCTTTGTAGGAAAGAAATCAGTGATAAAAGTGACAGGTTAATATATTTCCTAGTACATTTATTCATGTGCTTATTTTGCAAGCCATACAGCCAACTGTCAGCTTTTTGATACAGCTCAGTAGACAGTGACTTTTGCTAACAGTTAGTGGATTCCAGGTGCTGAAGAAAAAAAGAATCAAACAAAACAGATGCTCATTGAGCCTTCAAATACATACACTTTACTGTACAATAATCAGACAAAGAACAGAAATATGACTTCTAAAGACAGAATAACCAAGTACTTTTAAAGAAGAGTTTGGCTTTTAAATTTTTCAGAAATGAGACTTACTAGGGTAACAAAAAATCAGATATTTAAACATTACATACAGGTTCCAAATTCATACTAAATATGTTTTCTTATATATTTGTTTATATACGTACACATGCATGTGAGGCAGACATATATTTAGAAATTTAAATATATACATACACAGCCTATGTAAATATGCTGTATTGCTGAAGGATATTGAAGAACTTTTCACTGCTTTAAGCCGTTATTTAAGAACGCAATTATACCAAAATAAAAACGTCTTGTAAGAAATTGTGAGATTAGAAAGAATGTAACTACCTGTTGCAACTATAACTAAGTTCAGTATTTTGTAAATGTTAAACCTTCCTTTTGTGGAAACTGTAGACTAAACAATTGGTTAAAAAAAAAAAAGTGTACCAATAGTTAAAAACCTTATCTTTCTTAATGCCATTGCAAAACTGGTCTTCTGCAGCCTATGATGCAGATAATTGTTTTACGACAATTTTATCATTCACTGTGTTCAAAATTAATAAAATAAACATTTTTTTTTCATATAAGTATTTGGTCTTTCACTTTAGCGGATATTTTTCTTTATCACTTTTTGAAGGAGTGGTATAACAGTAAGTAAAATTACTTATTAGTAATTGAAAGTCAATTAATTCTTCACTTTTGATTAAAAATATTGATATGGCTAATGTAATTGTTCTACCTGAATATCAAGTATATGTCAGCTGTGTGAAAATCACTGCAAAGTCAGCAGTTCAGATTTGTGCTGGAATAACAAAAAGCGTTTTAGAATACCTAGCTACCCATAAACTCAGTCTGGAAGTGGCTGGTGCTTTAACCCTCAAAAAATTTCAAGAGATTAGATTTAGCTGCAAATTTGCAGCAAAAAAAACGAGCTCTGAAGGCTCATGACTGCTGTTTCAAATGAAAACTGTTCCCTCTGACTGCAAGCGTGAATCTTCATTGCAAGGTTCACAATACAACACTTTTTCCCCACATCAGTTTTTTTTTTTAAGAGTTTACACACTGAAGTATTAACATGACACTTCAAACACTATGTTTCAGAGATTGAAACCAAAGAGTTTAGACTGTGTTTAGAATATGCATGTGTGATCTTCCTTATTGCATGACCCTTTCAAAAGCGTATTTCTAGTATCCTTATTTTTAAGGCACAAGTCAAGTTATCATCATGTGGTAAAGGTAAAGATCCTGCTGCTTTCATTTTCTATTGGTTGCAAAAATAAGGAATTGCCAATAACCATAACAAATATAATATTAAAAAAAATTTGGTGGTGAGGCACTGGAACAGGTTGCCCAGAGATGTTGTGGATGCCCCATCCCTGGAAGTGTTCAAGGCCAGGCTGGATGAGGCTTTGAGCAACCTGGACTAGTGGAAGGTGTCCCTGCCCATGGCAGGGGGGTTGGAACTAGATGATCTTTAAGGTCCCTTCCAACCCAAACCAGTCTATGATTCTATGATAATCAAGAAAAACCTGTAACAGAGTAACCATACAGTTTGGTGAATCTGAGTGATCTTCAAGCACTTAACATTGTAGTTAACCAGAACTAAGTTTACTTTCAAGAAGATAGTGGACATTAGGACAGCAGAAGGTACAAAAGTTAAAAAAAAAAAAAAACCAACCCAAAAAAACCCCACAACAAATAGCTTAATTTATTTACAATTTATCCTAGCTGTATGCTCTTGCAGACTCTCTTCTAGCAATAGTTACATGAGCAAAATGACCAAGAGTCTCTCAGGGGCTAAATACTTTTCAGGAAACAGCATGAAGGAGAGAAGGCCCAGGAGAGGGCAGATCCAATGCCTATGTGTCATTACAGAGACACACTGAGTGTCAGCCCCTATCAAAACCAGAAGAGATGCCGGGGAATATCATGCTTGCCTATGAACTGCTTCGCAGCCTAGAACAGACACCTCACTCAGACATACTTCCGGTATTACTCCATGCCTAGTCAAAGGTCCCTGCTACTTACCTTACACCTTGAAAGAACATTTGCTAGCTTTGCAGTACAGAAATTTTAGTTTAGCCCTGTTTCTTAAGTTTTTAAATCCAAAATAAGCTCAATCATTGTGATCCAGAAGTGGAAAGGACTTTTCCTAATCTTTGATCTTTCTTATGCTTAGATACTGTGATACTGAATACTTCCTTGCAGTATCAGAGGATAATACAAAACCAAGCTTTCTCCAAACTTTGCCTGTCCTAAGCATTTATGTCAATGCAATTCCATACCTTGCTGTGTATGCTCCCAAACTGCACACACCACTCTCCCTTTCTTCACAAACATGCGTACTCTCTTTTTTACCTCCCACACAACCACCCATAGCCAGTGTATCAAGTTAAGATGATTTCTGGCAGTAGAGCTGAAAAAAAGTATTAAATTGATGCAAAGGCAAAAAGTACAATTTTTATAAAGCAAAATACTCTCCATCCTCAGACTTCTTAAAGATATTTAGTTGATGAAAAGAGGTAGCATTTCTTCTGAGGTAGACACCTCCACTCCCACTTCCACACACATCCACTCGGTATCCAGCATTTTAATGCTGCATTAGCCCCAAGAAACCTCTTCTAACAGATGTTTTCCTTTTGTATTCTTTTTTATTTCCTTTAAGTTTACACATTCTTTGAAGTTATTCCCTTGAGTCTGTCTACTCTAATTTTCACCACATCTTTAGCTTTTGTTTTACAAATATTAAAAGGTAGTGAAAGAGATTCCCAAAACATGAGACAGAAGGAACTGCCAAAGGTCAGGGTTTACTTTACTCACAAGTCCAGCAAATAAAGAGAGAACAGAATGCACACTTTCAGTAATGCTCTGAACGTGAATGCTCTTCTTTCAAACAACAGGGAGCTGTCAATTTAAGTTTGAAATTAAAAGTAACATTTTCAGTATGTAAATGCCAGAAGACAGGAAATATTTATTCAACCACTCGATTTGTTTTTCACCTACCTAATACTTTCTTAAAAGTTTATTTTACCAATCTTATTAAGGTCATCTTCTGATTTCACTATTAATGCACTCATTATCAAGTGTCTTGTTCAATGTAGAAAGGAATTCTCTACTTCACCTAAGTGAATCATCATAAACAGAGTAAAATAAATATGACACTTTCATATTTCATGAAAACATATACACAAAGAAATACCACACACATCCCTGAAACCTAGCCTGTTTGTCTGCTAATTCTTTCCGTTCAACCATTTCATTAAAAAATCCAATTTGGGGGGGAAATTTCTCCTGTACTCACAAGAGGGTAAGTCTTCATTCAATGTTTTCACTTGAAGTACCAAAGACTGTCGAAAAGCAGGTAAAATTGGGTGGCAATGCCATCAAATCTGTAACATTTTAAGCAACTTCAAATACTGATTCTCCAGTTGTATTGAACTATTCTTTAAATAATGCATCCTTGTAATACTTAACTGCTTCTGTTTATATTATATTGCTGTTTCTGTATATAAACAGTTCAATATTAATCCTCTGAAGGTTTAACAAAAAAAAAAGGCCATACAAATGGCATAATATAGCAGTAGAAGGTAATGGTAAAATGGCAAAATATTAAAATTCCATTATGTTTTTAAATCATCGATTAACTCTGTGCCAGTTTATTAACTCTTTATGACACAAACATTAAGGCAAATTCTAACCTTCCTTTTTTAAGTTTGGGAATACGAGCAACATACGCAACTGTTGTTTTGGGTGCTGGTGGGTTTTTTAACTTTTTCCATAACAGCCAACATGCAGTGGTTGTTACTCGAAACACTTAGCAGTGTCATAATTTCACATGGTTTAGAAAACGATGTTGAAAATAATGATTTTATGGCTTTGATTCCCTCTTTTGCTGTTAGCTACAGAACTTTGACAGTAGTCATTGTCGTCATATGGTACTGCACTGGACATACACCATTATCAAAAGCAGCTGTATTGTAAAATGTTTTTTTCCCCAAGTTATCCACCCTACCTTTTTAATTCCGTGCAATAGAGTTGGCAGGAACAAAGTTGTGCCCACGACGCTGATGCTTAAGCCTCACTTAGTTGAGCAAATCAGGCAAAGTAACCATTATTAATAATTGAGTGGTAAGTGTCTTTTGTCACACTGGGATAAGAAAGGGAACGAGACTGACTCCTTAAAGTCACTTTTATCGCAAGGGCCACAGACCCACTTCCTGCAGTAACGCCAGACAAAAAAAAAAAAAAACCCAAAAACAAAAAACAAAAACCCAAAACCCAAACAAAAAACCCCCCACAAACAACAAGAAAACCAACAACCTCCCCCCTCCCAAAACAACCAAAAAAACACCATGAGAAACACCTGATAAAGAGGCTGTATGACATGCAATGTGGGAATTATGTGAAGCTGGGTGTCTGTTATTTAAATTCAGTTTACACTGTTTTTCTTCATTATAAGGCCACTACACTAGGCCTCTCCCAGAAAACACCTGGCTGGCTACACACCTTGAAAAGATGACAGTCATCACAGACAATTCTGCAGAAATAAAAGTTGATGCTGCTGCACAACAAATGTTTTGACTACAGCGTTGAGAACAGATTTCTGTATGTAATGTGATAAAAGTGTTTTCAGATGTTAACTAATTGCAGTGTTGCTGTTGTTGTATCATTTGTGTGAAGGGAAGCCACCTCAGGTGAGCTGGAAAATAAACTGTAAATGCTTATTCAACACAGTAAGAAACTGTTAATGAGAAAGGGATCAAAGCACTTAAAATCTAGACAAAGTAGGCTATACAACTTGCCTAATAGAGATATTTCCCTGTAAGAGTAGTCTCAGAAACAAATATGTCAGTATAGAAGAGCTTGAGTAGAGGTCTGTACATACATTTAAAAAGTGCAAATTTACTTTTGACTGACTAGAAACTACTCACAGGGGAAGCTCATGGGTGCCCCGTACAGCACATGGGAAATAACCCTCCTCACAAGCACAGCGCTCAGCAGCAACTCAGGGTGGGACAAGATGACAATCTCAGGTTTAACACCCACAGCTTGATGCATCTGCTTACTGCAGGTAGCTGTAAGGTCTAATAAATACCCCATGACTTGACTCTCAGGTGACAGCCATGTGGTGGCCGCACAGGGGCAGACACAGTATGAACTGTGCCCTCATACTAGAGCTGGAGGGGTGCAGCACCCCTGGTGTGCATTTGGATCCCTCCCCATCCCCATGGCCATGTCTGGCAGTCCTGGCCCCAGTCGTTGTCTTGGCTCTGTTTGCCCATCTCTGGGTACGGTGGGAGAGGGCTGCTGGGGAAGGTCTCTTCCCCAACCTGCCCCATGCCAGTCTGCCCTGACCACAGACATGGCCAGGGGTTCCCCACTTGCTGTGTGGATCACTGTGCCCCTGCAGGTGCCAGGTATTTCAATCCACATTCAATAAATTACCATAAGCAGACTTTCGTGGGCTCGGCGACCTGCGGTTCCTCCGTGTCCAGAGTGAGGAACAACAGATGCTGTGGTTTTCCCCTTCAAGCACAGGTCCACGTGTATGCCAAACGGTCAGGGATGCACAAGGTGCGAACATGCCTGGCCACAGGTCAGTGCAATCAGAGAAACATGCCTTTATTCGCACCCACGCAAACACCAGCAGCACTTGCATAAACACCACCAGCACATCCAGGCTGATCCTGTTTTGGGGTCAGGCCTGGCAGCTTCTGGCAGTCACATAGAAATCCCTGGTAACTGTTCTTGGACTCCTAGTGGCTGTTCCCTCCTCTCATCAGCTATCCCTACATTTATTACCCACAGACCTATGGACCCCTGTGACCCACGGCCCTTGCTCCAGCAGCTAAACCCAGACCTCTTGTCCTACTCACTGCACAGTCGGGCTTTAAGGTTCTGATTGTACACACAGAAAATAATCAGGAACAAGTTTAAGACAGAACCAACTGCAGTGATAAGGTGCAAGGTCCAACCAACCATACTGACCATCAGCTTGCTTAAATAAGACCTGCTCTATTTATTCTCTGTTGTCTTCATTTTCATATGCTTGTCATTCCCCATCCGTGTCTCTATCCTTGCCTCATCCCAAAAAAATCAAGCATTTACATTTACCTAATTATATTTTTCTACCTGATCCCAGATTTGTTACAATGTTCCCACATTCAGGATTTCTCATATTGGTAACCAGGCCATCCTAGCCTTA
>NW_010248103.1:30736-33884 GCF_000690775.1 Eurypyga helias | reverse complement strand
TCCCTGCAAGGTCTCACTTCCCAGAAGGTTTCCAACACACCCCCCAGATATCAGTGCGGTTTGACCACCTTTCTCAAACTATGGCATATAAAAATTAGCCACTCCTCATGGTGTTACCTGTAAGTTCTGTCATCTTCTCACCCTGTTGCTGCATAGGTCCAGTGATTTCTCATGTCAGGTCTCAGTTTCTCACTGTTTGTTCAGTGAGCTAAACCTCTGACCAGAACCTAATCATCTGCATGAATATCTTAACACGATATTCTTGTGGCTCATCATTTACAGAAAGTTTCTGAAAAAACAGAAAGTGCCCGAGCTAATAAAAGTACCCTTACTTTGTTCCACTAAATTTTATTCCTGTTTGCTTGAAATAGATGCTGATAAGAATTATCGTTTCCCTTCTCCTGCTGATGTTGACAACACTGTCTAGCATCACGCCAAAAGTTTGCCTAAATATAATTTCTAATGACAACACTCAAAATTCTGAGCAAGACACTAAAAAAACCCCAACCAACAAACCCACCACCCAAACACCATTAAAATAGTTGCGTTAAAAACTGAGAGTTCCTTATTTCATAGAATCATCATAGAATCACTGGGTTGGAAAAGACCTTAGAGATCATCCAGTCCAACCATATCTGTCCGCCACTAAACTATATCTCTCAGCACCTCATCCACCCGTCTCAAACACATCCAGGGATGGTGACTCCACCACCTCCCTGGGCAGCCTGTTCCAGTGCGTGATTTAAAGCATCTTCTCTTACTCCTCTATTTTGAGCCATCAGAAATGAACATTTAGTATTGTTTATAAATATTCATGGGAGAGAAGAATGTCAAAAAAAACCCTGAAATTCTTATTCATCCATCCAAATAGTTTTGCCCACAGGTGAATTTATTCTCTAAATAAATTTATTCACAGGAGGATATTGTTTAAAAAAAAAAAAAAAAGGCATGAAAAGATGCAGCAGCTAAGAATGTTTTCTTAAGAACGAGGGGAAATGAAGTCCAAACACACTGCCTTGGTTCTTTTTCCACACATATCAATTCTCAGTGGTCCTACTCCCCTTGAGTACTAGACAGGAAGGAAATTTAGCAGCCTAAACTAGCTATCCTCACACTTGCTGCTCCTATTAATGTTCATTTTCTCATTTGGGCAGTATCATAATGCCAAGATGAAAGATTCAGACAGCCAAATAACAACCAGCAGCAGTGAGAGGCTGCCTGGGGAAAAAAACACAGTTGTACATTATATAGTATAATTTTTTTTTCTGTCAGGACGGTTTGAGGATCTGTAGAGAAGTCAAGGGGATGGGAAGGAGAAGAAGTAAAGTAGCAGAAATTATCCCTTATTCACATCCACTTATTTTTTGTTTCAGAAAATTATGGTAGCCCAAGTGCAAGATTTTAATCGTATCAATTTCACTGAAAATTACAGTAGGATTAATTCAAATATCATAACACCGAATATACTGTGCAAGGTAACAGCTACATTATTAAACAAATAGTTACTTGAATCAAGTTCCTTAAAACGCTGTTTTTTTCTTTTCCAACATCCTGTTCTTATTTGGGCCTACACTTAAACTCTTAGAATAAAGTAGAATGGAATAATTCAGTTAGAAGAGACCTACAGTGACCATCTAGCCCAGCTGCTAGTTTTAAAAACTTCAAGAACAATGACTATTGCTGATTGAAGGCTACTTAAAATTTTATAATTTCACTATCATCTTCTGGCATTTATATTTAGAGCCTCAACACAAACCAGGTCTATCTCTAAACAAATCTTTTAGTTTCACTATTGCATGCTGTATTGATACTCAACTTTTACTGCCACATTTAGTGTCTGTTCTATTTCTTTACTTAGTCATAGTCACTGTGGTAGGTAAGGAAATGTTATCACAAATTTAGTATGTGCCTTCCATTCAACACCCATTACATCAACAGATTGAAAAGCAAAAACAAAACAAAGCAAAAAAAAAAAAAAAGAAAGAGACAACTGATCAGTACAGATAGCAAGTCAGTCTTTACTTCTCCATTGAAACTACCAGTGGCACTATCCATTAACAGTAACAACTACATTGTACAAAACCCGGTACTATGATTAAGAAAGGCCTCCAAGAGTTAAGCATAAAGGTAAGGAGAAAGAACAGACATTTTGCTGAAGCAGCACAGCACGTCACTGGAATAACGAGAGCTAGACTACAGATCATCAATTCCTCACCCACAGAACACGAGCTTGCTTCCTGCAAACTGCTAGTAACACCTGGGCTGCTAAATTCCTAACTGCTAACACCTGCAATTTCAAAACAGCCCGAGAGAATTAGCACACACACCATACATGTTACCACACCACAATCCAATAATTCATTCTACTCTATCATTTGGAGCTGGACATTTGGTATTGGAAACAACAGCAAAAGGGTTTTTTTGGTTTTCTTTGTAAGTGTGTGAATACCAGTTCCCAGGCTATTAGGGATTAGATGAGAGGAACAAAGGAGGAAAAAAAAAAAGAAGAGAGAAAAATCCTCCTTGACACCTAGTGCAACTGGCTGACTGCACACACTTATTAACACCATAAAGAATGCACTTAAGGAGGCCTTACCCAAAAATTGCACAGTATACTGTTACTTGTCTTAACTTCACTGTTTCTGTTCTGTTCATTTAGAAAGGAAAATTTGCATGTACGGTATATTGTGAATTTCTATGGTATCATTTTCAAGATCAGACTGGATCAAATCGTGAGCAACCTGACATGACCCTGTAGCTGACACCGCTTTGAAGATGAGGTTGAACTACATGCCTCCCTAAGGCCTGCTCGACCTGAGTTTTCTGTTTTAACATCAATTTACATTTGAAGAACAAAAACCAATACAACGTCTCGAAAAGCTGAACATGAGCCGGCAGTGTGCGCTGGCAGCCCAGAAAGCCAACTGTATCCCGGGCTGCATCAGGAGAAGCGTAGCCAGCAGGCCGAGGGAGGTGATTCTGCCCCTGTACCCTGCTCTGGTGAGACCCCACCTGGAATACTGCAGCCCTCAACATCAGAAGGGTATAGCCCAGTTGGAGCAAGTCCAGAGGAGGCCACGAAGATGCTCAGAGGGCTGGAGCACCTCTGCTATGGGGACAGGCTGAGAGAGGTGGGCTTGTTTAGCCT